>NC_053027.1:134474397-134522658 GCF_003073215.2 Triticum urartu | reverse complement strand
AGGAGCGGTGAGGCCTCCGCCGCATCGCAGCCGGCCACGGGAGGCAGGAGACGAGGCACGACCAGCGCTGGTTTGGGCGGCTGGAGCAAGAAGACCAGAGGTTGAAGAAGCACTACGGCCGTTGGATGGACATCGTACGGTCACTGGAGCTAGAATCATGCATATTGACTAAGTTGACAAAGCCCTCCGTCCCCGTCAACTTAGTAGGCCCACAAGTCAGCCTGCCACTATACTGGGTCCCAGCTAACAGGGGGAGTATTCATTTTTTTGTGCGTAATAAGGAGGCACTTCCTTGCGTGCGAAGATATAGCTGGTGGGTCCGAGCTGTCAGCGGCGGTAACGTTTTTTTCGCGAAATACAGAGGCCCTTTCGGTGGGTCCCAGATGTCAGGTGGAGGAATCATTATTTTGCGCGTAATAAGGAGGCATTTCCTTGCGTGCGGCCGTGGACCCAGCTGTCGGCCTCTCCACTAAAGTCCACTTCAGATGCATGTCGGTCGTTGACCACGTTGACCAGGCCACGCCGAGTGCAACCAGGGCGGTGGACGACGGCGAGGCCTAGGAAGGGAACGACACGGAGGCAGGGAAGACTCGGCAGTTGTTTCCCACGCGGAGGGGAGTATGACTGTACGAGGGTTTACTGGTTCGTCTGCCGTCGCCGGAGAATAACAGCAGGTGTGGGTGAGTAGAGGGATGGCTAGGCCAGCGATGGGAGTACGGTCGGGCGGTGAGGCCTGCGCGGCAGCACAGCCGGCCGACGAGGAGGAGGGAGCAGGCAGTCCCGCGGCGCTTGTTTGAGCGGCTGGAGCAGGAAGAGCAGAGATTGAAGAAGCACGACGGCCGTTGGATGGACATCCAACAGTCAGTGCTTGTGCGTCAACCTCTTTTTAGGAAAGCCTCAAATCTGTGGAAAACAGCATACACCATCTGCCATTATTTCTAATAATTTACAGCCCATTTGCTAATTCTTAAGGTTTTTTTGGAGCCCATATTCTTTTTGTTAGCATTACAGCCCATATTGTGGCCACGGTTAAAAAATTATACGAAATTTTGCATATTTCGGTGCGGTCCGAACTGTTTTTAATCCCGAAATTTCGACTCACATTCAAACTGATTTTAAAATAAATGTATATCAATATAAAATCCAACAAATTCTCCACGCATAAAAATTAATGTAATTTAAAATCTTGAAATGAAAAAAAGATATTTGAAACTAATTGCCGGTTTGATGTGTTTTAAAAATGTACAACCCATTTCTCATTACTGATGGGCCATTTTCTCGGCCAGCCGAATGAAAGCTCTCCTCGTCTTGAAAGATTTGCAGCCCAACAGGCCTGACAAAGCGACTTACTTGGCAAATCACAAAAAACTGGGTTGTGGCGTGGACCCAGCTTGTCAGCCTCTCCACGTACAGTACTCTTCGATGGAAGTCGTTCCTTGACCACGTTGACCATGCCATGTGGAGAGCACCCCTGGATTAAGCTACTTGAGCATTGAGCATCAAGATCTATAAGGATAGATCAAAACGCTTAATGGTACTTTCAAATGAGCACATACCTTGACATGATCTTGAAGGTGTTCAAGATGGATCAGTCAAAGAAGGAGTTCTTGCCTGAGTTGTAAGGTATGAAGTTAAGACTTAAAGCTCGACCACGGCAGAATAGAGAGAAAGGACGAAGGTCGTCCCCTATGCTTAAGACGTAGGCTCTACAGTATGCTATGCTGTGTACCGCACCTGAAGTGTGCCTTGCCATGAGTCAGTCAAGGGGTACAAGAGTGATCCAAGAATGGATCACAGGACAGCGGTCAAAGTTATCCTTAGTAACTAGTGGACTAAGGAATTTTCTCGATTATGGAGGTGGTAAAAGAGTTCGTCGTAAAGGGTTACGCCGATGCAAACTTTGACACTAATCCAGATTATTCTGAGTAGTAAACTGGATTCGTATAGTAGAACAGTTATTTGGAATAGCTCCAAATGTAGCGTAGTAGTTGCATCTACAAGATGACATAAGAAATTTGCGAAGTACATACGGATCTGAAAGATTCAGACCCGTTGACTATAACATCTCTCACAAGCAACATGATCAAACCCAGAACTCATTGAGTGTTAATCACATAGTGATGTGAACTAGATTATAGACTCTAGTAAACTCTTTGGATGTTGGTCACATGGTGATGTGACTTGTGAGTGTTAATCACATGGCGATGTGAAAAAGATTATTGACTCTAGTGCAAGTGGGAGACCGTTGGAAATATGCCCTAGAGGCAATAATAAATTAGTTATTATTATTATATTTCATTGTTCATGATAATCGTTTATTATCCATGCTAGAATTGTATTGATAGGAAACTCAGATACATGTGTGGATACATAGACAACACCATGTCCCTAGTAAGCCTCTAGTTGACTAGCTCGTTGATCAATAGATGGTTACGGTTTCCTGACCATGGACATTGGATGTCGTTGATAACGGGATCACATCATTAGGAGAATGATGTGATGGACAAGACCCAATCCTAAGCCTAGCACAAGATCATGTAGTTCGTAATGTCAAGTATCATTTCCTTAGACCATGAGATTGTGCAACTCCCGGATACCGTAGGAGCTTTGGGTGTGCCAAACGTCACAACGTAACTGGGTGGCTATAAAGGTACACTACAGGTATCTCCGAAAGTGTCTGTTGGGTTGGCACGAATCGAGACTGGGATTTGTCACTCCGTGTAAACGGAGAGGTATCTCTGGGCCCACTCGGTAGGACATCATCATAATGTGCACAATGTGATCAAGGAGTTTTGATCACGGGATGATGTGTTACGGAACGAGTAAAGAGACTTGCCGGTAACGAGATTGAACAAGGTATCGGGATACCAACGATCGAATCTCGGGCAAGTAACGTATACCCGATAGACAAAGGGAATTGTATACGGGATTGATTAAGTCCTTGACATCGTGGTTCATCCGATGAGATCATCGTGGAACATGTGGGAGCCAACATGGGTATCCAGATCCCGCTGTTGGTTATTGACCGGAGAACGTCTCGGTCATGTCTGCATGTCTCCCGAACCCGTAGGGTCTACACACTTAAGGTTCGATGACGCTAGGGTTATAAAGGAAGTTTGTATGTGGTTACCGAATGTTGTTCGGAGTCCCGGATGAGATCCCGGACGTCACGAGGAGTTCCGGAATGGTCCGGAGGTAAAGATTTATATATGGGAAGTCCTGTTTTGGTCACCGGAAGAGTTTCGGGGTTTATCGGTAATGTACCGGGACCACCGGGAGGGTCCCGGGGGTCCACCAAGTGGGGCCACCAACCCCGGAGGCTTGCGTGGGCTAAGAGTGGTGAGGGACCAGCCCCTTAGTGGGCTGGTGCGCCTCCCACAAGGGCCCATGGCGCCTAAGAGGTGGAAAGGGGGCAAACCCTAAGGGATATGGGCCTTAAGGCCCATATTGGTGCGCCTCCCTCTCCTCTCCCCCTCTTGGCCGCCATCCTTGATCCCCATCTAGGGCTGCCGCCCCCTAGGGGGTGGGAACCCTAAGGGGGGCCCCCTAGCTCGGGAGTATTCATTTTTTTGTGCGTAATAAGGAGGCACTTCCGGTGGGTCCGAGCTGACAGCGGGGGAAATTAAATACGGTGGCCCGTCCGGTGGGTCCCAGCAGTCAGGGGGAAACGATTTTTTTCGCAAAATACTGGTGGCCCGTCCGGTGGGTCCCCGCTGTCAGGTGGAGGAATAATTATTTTCCGCGTAATAAGGAGGCACTTCCTTGCGGCTGCCGTGGACCCAGCTGTCAGCCTCTCCACGTACAGTACTCTTCCGATGGAAGTCGGTCGTTGACCACATTGACCACGCCGCGCCGAGAGCACCACGGCGGTGGACGACGGCGAGGCCTAGGAAGGGGACGACGCGGAGCCGTGCAAGACGCGGCAGTGGATGCCCACGCGGAGAGGAGTACGAGCGTTCACTGGTTCGGCTGCGGTGTGAGGCTGCCGTCGCCGCAGAATAACAGGGGGTGTGGGTGAGTGGAGGGATGGCCTGGCCAGTGGTGGGAGTAGTATGGGGGCGGTGAGGCCTCCGCGGTAGCACAGCCGGCCACGGGAGGCAGGAGCAGGCGGCACGACCGGCGCTGCTTTGGGCGGCTGGAGCAAGAAGACCAGAGGTTGAAGAAGCACTATGGCCGTTGGATGGACATCATACGGTCACTGGAGTATTGACTAAGTTGACAAAGCTCTCCGTCCCTGTCAACTTAGTAGGCCCACAAGTCAGCCCAACAATATGGTGGGTCCCAGCTAGCAGGGGGTATTCATTTTTTTGGGCGTAATAAGGAGGCACTTCCTTGCGTGCGAAGATATAGCTGGTGGGTCCGACCTGTCAGCGGGGGGAACTTTTTTTCGGAAATACAGAGGCCCTTCCTGTGGGTCCTAGCTGTCAGGTGGAGGAATCATTATTTTGCGCGTAATAAGGAGGCATTTCCTTGTGTGCGGCCGTGGACCCAGCTGTCAGCCTCTCCACGTACAGTCCACTTCCGATGGATGTCGTTCATTGACCACGTTGACCAGGCCGCGCCGAGAGCACCAGGGCGGTGGACGACGGCGAGGCCTAGGAAGGGAACGACACGGAGCCAGGGAATACTCGGCAGTTGTTTCCCATGCGGAGGAGTACGAGGGTTTACTGGTTCGTCTGCTCGTCGCCGGAGAATAACAGCATGTGTGGGTGAGTAGAGGGATGGCTAGGCCAGCGATGGGAGTACGGTGGGGCCGTGAGGCCTGCGCGGCAGCATAGCCGGCCGCGGGAGGAGGGAGCAGGCAGTCCCGCCGGCGCTTGTTTGAGCGGCTTGAGCATGAAGAGCAGAGATTGAAGAAGCACGACAGCCGTTGGATGGACATCCAACAGTCACTGCTCTCGTGTGTTGACTAAGTTGACAGGGCGTTGCGTGTGCGTCAACCTTTTTTTTATGAAAGCATACGCGTCAACCTGTAGTAGGCGCACAAGTCAGCCTCAAATCTGTGGAAAACAGCATACAACCCATCTGCCATTATTTCTAATAATGTACAACCCATTTGCTAATTCTTAAGAATTTTTTTGGAGCCCATCTTCTTTTTGTTAGCATCACACCCCATATTGTGGCCACGGTTAAAAAGTATACGAAATTTTGCATATTTCGGTGCGGTCAACTGTTTTTAATCCAGAAATATCGATTCACATTCAAACTATTTTGAAAAATAATTTATATAAATATAAAATCCAAATAATTGTCCACGCATAAAAATCAATGGAATTTAAGATCTTGTAATGAAAAAAATTGAAACTAATTCCCGGTTTGATGTGTTTTAAAAATGTACAGCCCATTTCTGGGCAAACCGAATGAAACTCTCCTCGTCTTGAAAGATTTGCAGCCCAGCAGGGCCGATAAAGCAAGTAGGCCTTGTTTGGGTATTTCTTAAAAAATAGAACTGGGCTAGCCATTTTCAGCAAGAAAAAAACACAACTGGGCTCATGATGTGGTAAACATAAATAAAACCCTGGCTAGACGGGCCACAGCCCCCGCACAGCCCCGTTGTTACCCTGATCCGTCGCTAAAACTAGTATAAATAACAACTGCTTGTTCCTAAAAAAACTGCGCGACTTGCTGGGTCCCTGGTGTCAGCCGCTCGTAGTGTAATTCTCTCGTTTATTGACTACGTTGACAATGGCGTGAGCCCCAGATGTCCAACCATTAGGAGGAACCATATTTTTGGGCTTGTACTATAGAGGCACTTGCTTGCGTACTGCCATGACGCTGGTGGGTCCCTACTGTCATCCTCTCCACGTACAGTCATCTCCTTGTTCCTCTCGGTTGTTGACGACGTTGACAACGCAAGAGGGCGGCGCACCGCGCACGGCGAGCGAACCAAGGCCGCAAGGCGGAGGACGAGCGAGGCCTCGGACGGAACGAACAGGAGCCGTTGAAGATGCGCTCGGTCCAGTCGCAGGCGGAGGGGAGTACGAGGGTTGACTGGTTCGGGCGCGGGTGCGTGTTGGGGCTGACGTCGCCGGAGAATAACAGGACGTGTGGGGGAATAGAGGGAGGGACTGGCCAACGTTGGAGGGTACGTACGGTAGGGCGGCGGAGGCGCAGCCAGCCATGGGAGGCGGGAGCAGGCGGAGCCGACGGGGTGGTTTGGTTTGGGCGATTGGAGGAAGAAGAAGACAAGAGATAGAAGATACACGACAGATGTTGGATGTCAATCCAACGGCTGGTAGGCAGAATCGTTTGTTGACTGGCTAGTAAGTCGACACCACCTTGGATAGGCTATTTCCTCGCGGGTCCCAAATGTCAGAATCCAAATCTGTCACGGTCATGCAGCCTTTCCTATGAAAATTTACAGCCCATTTGATGTGCTAGTTCGAAATAAGTTTGTGGGTGCTGGTGGGGGCTAATCACTTGGCTTCTGTAATGCACAGTGAGCTCAAGCAGCCGGCGAGAGTGATGTTATTTCCCTTGGTTTGGATTTGTTACAATATTTCACTCTAAATTAAACGAATGGCAAGCCATTTGCCTTGTTTCAAAGAAAATATGACAGTCACAGCCGAGTTGAAAAGGGCAGGAACATCTAACTCCAGCTTACAAACTGTACAAAAGCACGAGGGTTAATTGTTCATCAGGTTTACAAAAAAAACCAGATTGAAAAGGGCAACAACATCTAACTCCAGCACTGTTTTCGGCAGTCACAGTCAAATGGATCGGTCAGGTCCATAGAATGAACATCCTGGGTCGTAAAATTTACTGGATTATGACCACAATATGTTGTAAATAGAAGCCCGCACGTTCAGAAGCTCTTTTGCCCACCTGAAACTCCTTTTTTTGCTCTTCGACATACCCATCCGTCAAAACCATGCTGCTGATAAACTTAAGCCTGATGGACAATAGTAACCTCGCATTCAGCAGGAAGAATGTGACAAATCTTGTGTTTGCACGGTTGGCTACATATCGTTCTAGCGTTATTGTCTTCAATCGAATCTCATGAGAAGTGAGAAAATCCCGATGCTTACGAATCCACCGATTGGTTATAACTTTCTTACCCCGTCCTGTTGCCTAAATAGACATGAAGATTGAAAACAGTTAAGGTCTAAAAGAAGAGTGTCGAAAGAGCAACAGCTGAACGGTTAATTCTAGTACACTATATGCGGGCTTCCAATGTGCGTGAAATTATCACCTTTATATACAACTTCTCCAGACATGGAAAGCATTGCAGCAAGCCAATAATCTTGTTCAGATCAAAACTATTCATTTGGATATATAAGATCTTGACAGAATCCAGCACCATTGATAGGCCATCCATGGAGAAACTCTTCATTGAGCATAGAACATAATATTAGTACAAAATGTGTACTCCAAGATGATATATAAATTATGCGCAGAAATTTAAAATGCAGCTTATGGTTACAAGTGTAGATGATAATATAAAGTACCTGAAGAACTATGGAGCCAAACACCATATTGAAATGAGCACAGAGATCATGTATTACACCCAAGGTCTCCAGTTTAGGCGCAGAGAGGACGGTTATTTGCAACGGTGAATAACTAGAATCAAGGATCAACCTTTGAAGTGAAGGGGCATCTTGGATGATGAGCTGCCTTCCGTCAAAAGAAATTCCAATTCTTACAAGGTTAGGCGACTTTATTTGGAGACAACCGATTCTAACTGTGAAAACAAGCACCAAGCACTCCAGCGCAGGGCAACTGGAGTGGATGATGCTGTGCAATGAGGCCTCCGATATACGAACCCGCACAAGTGAAAGTTTCTTGAGAAATGGGAGTCGAAGGTTTAGTACCAGATTGTCTGGTAGGTAGCACTGCGCAAAGGTGGCGGTGTGGAGAGAGGACGAAAACCCCGAGATGGACATCGGTGCTGAGGGCACAAGTTCATGGCGTTCGGTATGTGGTATGTGATTTCCAGGGGAATAGTAGAACTCAAGCAGCTGTAGTTCTGTGAATTCAGGGGATTCCAGCCAGGCGTCCACCGTGCAGGGCATGGTATGCTTGCTCAGGTAGCATGACGGGATGCAGAGGCTTTGAACGGAGCCCTGGTGGGAGGAGATGATGGCTCTGGGGATTTCAAAATCATTGAAGAGAGATAGCTGACGACAGTCGAGATTAAGGGGAACGGCGCGCCATAGAGGGCGCCACCGAATTGAGAGGACTTGGGTGCGGCAGCAATCCTTGGTGGGGAGAAGCGAGATGATCTCCCCAAGGATGGCGTCCGGGAGATCGCTGATGCGGTCCACCCGAGATTCTACGGGTTCCTGGGATCCGGTGGGGGCGGGGTCGCCGCTTCTCCCCGCGCTGCGGGTGCGGGATCTACAACAGGCGTCGCCGCTGGCGGGAGCCTCATCTTCTTGGCGCTGGGGTCAGCCGACTCCATTTTCCTCGAGGGCGTCGCGTCGCGCTCACGGATTTGAGCAGAGTAACGAATGACGAGCCTAGTTGTAGTGCGAGCGAAGAAGAAGGGGAGCTGGGGGTTTTCTGTAGGAGTGAGGAAGAAGGGGAGCTGGGGTTTTCTGTAGGAGTGAGGTGAGGAATTTGGGGGTACGAGTGGAGCGAGCTGACGTGAGGTGGGTGGGAGCGAGGAGGAAGAAGAGCACCCAGGTTTTTGAATTGATTTTACTATTTACTAGTGTGGATGGGCTTTTTGTCTTGGGACCCGAGAAACAATTACTACTAGTACAGTGGAGACACTCTACAGCTACCCAGAAAAACAATTACTACTAGTACAGTGGAGACACTCTACCGCTTCTGGCTCCTCCTAGGTCATTGAAACGTCTCCCTCTACTGAATGCCGTTATACTTTTGTTCACCGACATGCGGGCCATGCAGCGCGCGGGCCCAAATGCCATCCACCAAATTAGAAGGCAGTATGCAGGCGGAGAGTCACCCCGGTCGTAGCGCGGCAGTAACGAGCCGTCGTATCACAAAACCCCACCTCCCCGCAGTCTAAGTTTGACGGACGAAGCAACCATCATTTCACTCTTCGCTGAATCCCCTTCTCCCTCACCGTCTTCAAGAAAGGCAACACTTGCATCTGCCACTGTTCTTCTCTCCGAACAAAGGGAAGGTAAGCGGATCCGTGATGTTGGTATATTTTCGTTCAGAGGAAAAAAAAGAACTTTTGCAAAGCAGTAACCGATCCTCACTCTCTTTTTTGTTTCATTGTCATTGCGATTGTGTTTTCCTTTCAGTGGACTCCTAGTATTCGTCAGTTTCATGATGGACCAAGGAGAACCAGGCAAAGATCTGCCGATATTGGAGCAGACGCGGGAGGCTGATCCCCACGAGACAGAGAGCTCCAAGAAGATGGAGGCAACCACCGAGGACCCCAGATACTGAGATGGTCAACGCCCCGTTTGAGGTTACAGCCCCCGTGGCACTGCAGGAGCAGTTTTCCCCCTTCGAGGATGTGTCCCCCCCCCCGCTGAGCTGCCCAAGGTGATTTCCTTCTTTGCCGATCTCGATTGTGGTTTTTCATCTAAGTATGTGGTGATTTTTTTAGAAAAGGAAGTATGTGGTGATTTAATAATGCAAAATTTTATTAGCTTCGATGCCATGGTATACGTAGTGGTTTAAATAACTTGTGTTTCTTATACTGAAAAGTAATTCAGAATTTGTTTCTGTTTCAATTAGAGCCCTGATGCAGACAAGGATTGTGTGGTTGTACATGTCACTCGCTATGAGGCGGACGACCTGAATATACGCACTGGGAAAACAGAGTTCTTAGGCTGTTGGATCCTGGAAGCCATTTGCGGTTATACCAATGAAGAGTTGTATTCCAGCCTCACTGTTGTCAGGCGTGTTGTCCAGGGTGTACTGAAGCACAAGAAGTTCAAAGCTACTCCTTCGTTTGTGAGGAATACTGTTCTTGTCAAGCTTACGCAGGAAGATGACGTGGCATGCCTCCACAAACAAGTTTATCAGTGGCAAGGCCACAAGGTTGTCTTCATGAAGGTTCACAGATTGAGCTGCTGCGGGACGTCCTCGATGATGTTCATGGCAAGGTCCGTCTTGTGTCCAGCCCAAATTAGATCGAGGCATGAAATAGTTGCCCCAGCTAGTGTTTAATAGTAGTTTGGATTGTGTCTAATTATCCGAACCTTGCCTGTTATCGACCCCTCTGGGGCTAGTACTCTGTTTGAATCCGTCTATGGGAACTGCTGCTACTTTTGTGTGCCCGTGAATCATGTGAGAACCATCGTAATTGTTGCCGAAACAGATGCGTCCTCACTAGTTTTTTCATGAATATGGCATGGTAAGACATAAGTTGTCACGGTTTATCATACGAGCAGTGTGTGTTTTGATGAAATAGAGCACTCGTTCGAGAACCGTGCGCCGACGTATACATAAGTACTTGTAAACACTGTTGGTGCTACCCCACTTGTAAGCAGTTGTGCAAAACACGACACATTGGCTCAGCTCGCTTCAACACTAGGCTATCGACCAGCTAACAATCAACAATCTGCTGTCTGACATATAAGCAACTATGTATCTTGTTACAGTGGTTCATGCAGTTAATTGAGGCCACAATGTAATAAATTCCAAACGTTCACACGCTAGTCCAGCGCTCATGTGGAACACTCACATTAAACTCGTCTTCATAAAAAACTTGAAAAGCATAAGTTAAGCAATTTTATACATCTCAATGATTCATAGAACATAACAAACATATACTAGTTCACAGCAAAAGACAAAGTTGTGAGAAGGTTTACAAATCAGGAAAAAACAAGCAAGGCTTCTCTCTGAGCAAAGGGCCTCCCGGCAGGCTTAAATTTCCTGGAGTTCACTCTGGTTTTTTCTTGTTGCCACCATTCAGGGTTAGGTTCTCTCATTCCAGAATAACCAATTATAATTGTGGTATCAGCTGGAATGCTGAACTGAACCATGCAGTGTACTGACCAGCTGAAATGCTTGTGCATTCCACTAAATTTAAGCACCGCTATTTGCAGAAATAAGTAGACCACAATGCCTCTTGTCCGCGCACCTGTCCAAAAAACCTCGTGCAGCCGTGCCAGCTAGTCCTTGGTCCATGGATGAACTGGTAGAAAGTGCATTCCGGACTAGGATGCAGTTGTTTTCGCTCGTCCCTGCACTGCAATCAGGAAGTAAAATATGAATCAGCTTCTTTTAGATTGCGTTGGTCATTCTACCTTAGTTACTACCAATGTAGGGATACCTTGAAGACGGGAGGTTAGACGACGGCAAGCGAGGGATAGCCATCTCATTTTGCGCAGTTGTACTAAAACTGAGGTGTGTGCTTTTGATTGCGCGGATAGAAACGATACGGAGACAGACATCCCGAAACGATATGGAGACAGACATCCCTGTTTGCGCAAATAAGATATACGGTTATTTAAACAGTGACAGATATTACTACTTTCCCCCTGTTTCCTCTTAGAACCAAGTCCTAGATTCATGCTACAGCTTTCCCACTTTCTTCCCTGTTTGAACCAACGCTTTGAGTCGACTGTATGAAATAGCTTTACTTCTAATCTACTACTACTATAATGCGGCAGTTTTGAAATTGGATTTACCACTCCATCTTCGGTTCTCCCGCCCAAACAAGCATTGGCTCAAAATCCACCGTTCATTTCCCCTCTCATGCATATCACTCCGTCCATCAAACAAAGGATGACATGATCTGACGGCTAAGAGCTGCCGGATTCGCTCCCGCTCCTTGTGCACATGGCCGACTCTGCTCTCCAAGTAAACAAATAAAGAAGTCCCCGTTGAATCTGGATTGCACCTACTGAAGTTGAGAAATGTCTAGAAACTGCTGCCACCTCCTCACATGCAAGTACGACAAGTTGGCAAATAGCTAGCACATTTTGGTTCCCCGTTGTCACCTGGGAAATAAACACTCTACTACTAACTTATTTTTTTAGATTACTGTAAAAATGGATTTTTTAGATGCCGCTATACTGCAAAGTTTACACTGTTCACATAACATAACATTGCATGGCTGATGCTAGCTAAAGTTTTATTCTGCTTCATCGAGAAATGTAATATTTTTATTATTCGCAGAAAAAGTGTAATATTTTATTTCAGTCATACATAAGCTATACCTCAAGCTAATACAGGACATGAGTGTCTGTCAGACCTAAATGACTTATTTAGTTGCACAAAATAGTCCATAAACATGCATGTAAACCGTCAAACAACTCTGGAACTATACATCAGTGGAACCCAGGAAACACATATAATAAAACTACAACTTTTATCTTGTAATCAAATTCTTACTTGGAACTCAGTTTGATTTGTGCAAGTGATTTGCTTCTTATTTCAGAATAGTCCTTAGATCATGCAAACAAACACACTATGATATCTACTCAAGATACGAGTACCCATTTCTCTCTCTAAAAAGAAGGTATATGAGTATCTATCATACAGAACATACGTGCAAAGCACGTGCCTTAGTAGAAGTCTAGGTGGCTTTGGAACAGCGGACGGAAGTAGAAAAGGATCCACACGAAGGGAGCTGGGGCAGTAGAGCAAGGCAGGTTTCGAAGGAATATATACCTGAGGGTCGTCGGCATGTCGCAAAGACGGCGTCGGGAGGCCGCATCTTGGCCACAATACCGCAGGGAGGAAGAAGGGGTCGGAGGCCCTCCCGAGCCGGCGCTCTCTCGGAGAGAACGGCACGGCCGCCGATCGGGACGCGCGGGCAGCCGTTGGTCTCCTCCCTCGCCGCCGACGACAGCGTGAACGATGCACCTACACCCCTGCCCCGGTCGAGGTTGTCCGGCCGGATTTGTGACCAGCCGTGAGCTGAGAGAGAGTGTGGCCACCTATGTGTTGCTTAGATCTGGAGAGCATGAGAGAGTGAACGAGAGGAACCCTAGTAAAGCAAGCGCTAAGGCTCCTGCTTTTATATATAGTGGAGTGATTTTGTTGTACCAGCTTCAAAAAATGCGCTCCTACGTGTACCCGCGAGTGGGTGTGAGAGAACTAGTGCGTGCGTGCACCGCTTCTCTTCGTGAGAGTACAATATACTATGCCCAAAGAACGTTCGCCGCAAGAGTAATAGTACAAGTGTGTGACGTGTGAGCTAAAATAAAATGTGCGCGCCGTCTTTTGTTTTTTAGAAGTTCTGAGGGTAGGGTGTGAAGAGCACATATGTGCGTGACGTCTACCTGCAGATAGACGGTGGGTGCGACGTGCGAGTCTGCGAGAGGACTCGGGAGAGTCGTGACTCGTGAGGGTGCGTGTGCGTGAGAGAGAGGGGGGCACGTATCAATGCAATGCATGTGTCCGTAAATCATTATCCGACAAACGTTCGCCACAAGCCTTTTCCTGACGAATGCCGTAAGGAACCGTTAGATCGGCATCCGACAGTGTCAGTTTTGCCATGTCATTTAACAGAACAGCCACTCCTCCTACACACAAATCTTCCACGTGAGTGTTAGCAACTGCCGTATGCTCCCTCCGTTCCGAAATGCAGTGCATATAGCTTTATTGAAAATTCGAACCTCGCAAACTTTTACCGAGTTTTCATGTACCAAATTGCACATGTAGAATACCATGTATATATCATTTCATTCATCTTCGAGAGGTAACTATAAAGTTGGGTGAGGAGTCTACAAAGAAAGACCATCGTATCACCCGCAGCAATTTCAAGCATCCTTTAGTGTCGAGGAATATCATAGGAACTCTATATGATATGATTTTTATAGGATTTTTTCCTTTAGAGCCAATTGGTTCATAGGAATAGATTCATATACTCCACATTTCAAAGGAAATAAACATGATATCATTTCTATAGCTTTAGAGCCACTTGGTTCATATGAATGGATTCCTATACTCCCTTAATTTCAAAGGAAAATAAACATTAGCGTATATTCAATAGAAAAGTTCCTATGATATGAACCAAATTACATCTCTTTTCTAATCCCTCCTCATAGGAATTGAGAAACATGTCATCTCTATATCAATAGAAAAGTTCCTATGATGTGAACCAAATGACATCTCTTTTCCAATCCCTACTCATAGGAATTGAGATGCTCCATGTCATCTCTTTCCCTACAACTTCCATGTATACATCTTCTATTCCTAAATAGATAGTACAACCCACTAGTAGCTTTTTTCCAAAACATGCAACTATGGCACAAGAACTATATAGTGTGCCAATAACTTTGAAAGATGGTCGCTGGATGAAGCTAACCCGACAGTGCAGAGATAGGCAAATCCGAGCACTACTGGCCGTTGGATATCATCAACATTCCACCAGATCTGCCACATGTACAATTTAGAAGACTCCATGGTTGAACTTAAGCATAATGCACAAACCTCAAAACACAAGCACTTCTCCTTTGTTCTAGAATCTTCTGTATCATAATTGATTATTTTTTTCTAAATGAATTGCCATTATTTGTTTTTTACTTTATGATTTACTCCCTCCGTTCCAAAATAGATGACCCAACTTTGCACTAACTTTGTACAAAGTTAGTGCAAAGTTGGGTCATCTATTTTGGAACGGAGGGAGTACAATGCACAACCCCATGAATCTTAACATTTTTATAAAACTTATTGATTTTGAATGAGATGAACTATAAGAACTAAACGAACATCTACATCATGCATATATGACTCAAAGCTTTACATCCTATAGTGTGTATTTATTCATAATTTGGTTTCGAAATCTCATGCGTTCAATACATGTGTACCTTACTAGTTTTGAGTAGAGTAGCAAATTTCACGCGGCCCCGGGTATATCAAAATGCAGGGCCCATGCATCATTGCCTTTCGGTCGAACCTACGTCCACAATTTTTTGTACGTACTATATCTCCACTGGTCCCCGAACCCAAAATGCTGCCTCGTTCCCGTAAAACCAAGCGGCCCACACATATTTAAGGCGTCGGCTCGAACCCGTTTACTACGACGTGGCCCCGCACGCCGTAGTACTCCTACAAACCCTACCGCCGCACTCATCATCGGTTTTCTTCAAGAGGACGAGGGAGAAGCCGATTTGTAGTGGAGGCGCTTTAAAAAAGGATCTGTAGTGGAGACCCCTACCCTAGGGTGCCCTAGGTAGCTGCCGCACGCATCATTGTTTTCTCTTTTCTTTATGCTCTTGCGCCCTAGAGTGAAATGATGGTTGCTTCGTCCGTCCAGCTTAATGCGGGAAAGGTGGGGCTTTGTGATTTGACCCCTCGTCGCTCATTTTCTACTACTGCGGCGCTACGACCGGGGTGCCTCCAATTCCAACCGCTGCTCCGAACTGTAATTTGGTGCATCGCACGTGGAACAAGACGGTGGATGAGCCACATGTCGGCCAAAGGGGTCCTGTTAAGTGTGTCGCCATTTCGTGTGCGGACTGACCCTGCTTGAGTTGCTACGCCAACACGACAGGAGCAGCCTACCACTTGGTTTTGCTCCTTGGTGAATCCCGACTATATTGATCTAAAAAGATACGTGCTGAACTACCCTCTCTGTCTCGGTTTTTTTATTTTTAGGCGTCTCGGTTTATAGGGCCTGCACGTAGTTCTAGGTCATCCATTTGACTAACTAAATATGAGTTACTATGTCACAAAAAGTATATCATTGGATTCTTAAGCGGATGTAGTTGTATTTAAAAGTCGAGGGCGGGGCTTTTCCTGCGCGGTAGGCGGTGGGGCAGTTCCGCCTAGTCGGTTCGACAGAGACGCGAGAAGACGAGGGAGTAGGCTGCTGCAAACGTAGGGCTGTGTGATTTGACAGCGAGTTACTGCTGGACAGGTGGGGCCCCGTGATTTGACTTGCCATTATCATTTTAACTGCGGCGCTACGACCGGCGTGAGTCTCCCAGATTCCTGACCACCTCCATACAGGTGCCTCTCCCAATGCTCCACCATGTAGTAGAGGCTGGCTCTTGCATGAGAGCCCACTTCTCCACTTTTTCCTTGCCTCTCTTTCCTCCACATATGCAAAAATGCCATGTAAAGCGCACTATTGTACTTACTTTTACTTGCTCCTACAGGTGCTTAAGCTTGCCACATAGGCATAAAGTCTGATGTGGCAAGTTAATCAAGAAGAGAGAGACTAGTTTGGTGACCCAAGGAAGAAACGGTGCTAAGCGCGTGTACCTAGGTGAAAAGACAATTTTGAGTCTATAGCTAATTAAATGAAGCAAACTTAGCAACACCATTTCATTGGAAGAGGTCACTCCTTGGCAAATGCAATAAATACACGCGCTTAGCACCGTTTCTTCCTTGAGTACGAAGAAAGAGATAGAGAGGAGTAAAAAATACACTTATAGCCAACCTTGTTGTAGTATGAGTGACTAAGTGATGACTATGTATGACATGCCAACATCAGATAGCCTAACGCACCGTGTTAAATCTCCAAGGGCGCGACCGCGCGAGGACGCGACGGTCGTGGTAGGCGCGACCATGATACGGGCTGCTTGGCAGCCCTTGGATCTGAGATCAAACGGTCGCATGCTAAGTTGCTGAAAATTTGCAGAATAACCCTCCAGGATAGGATATTCACCCATAGGTCTAGAATCACCACCATGCAACCATTCGATCTCAGATCCAAGGGCTCTCGGAAGCCCGTATCATGGGAGAATGGAAAGCCACTACCCTGCCTTTCGCATGCTGGCAGTTCGCTCCTACTCGTCCCCGCACGTCCTTCAATACTTACGCGGTTCGCTCCTAGTCGGGCTGTCCAGAGACCCCCTAGTCCGGCTATCCCACACTAACCCTCCTCCCAATTCCATGGCGTCCCAAATCTCCACGATCGGTGGTGAGTACAAGGTTAGAACCATCACCGGCGATGAGTTCAACGTCATCTACACCCGTTCTTCCGCGACGGTGAAAGGATCCCTTTCTCGCTTTAGCTGCATGTTCAAAAACCTAGATGATGAGTGGGTCGCTGGGCTAGATGTTGAGTACACCACAGTCCTGGGACGAGAGAAGGATCTAAAGGACGAAGAGAGGAAGAAGCCCGCCGTGATCCAGGTTTGCGTACATAACGTTTGCTTGGTCTACCACATATGCCATGCCGACATTGAGTGCCAGGATTTTAAGAACTTCCTCAAGGACAAAACAGTGAAATTCGTTACTATAGACTTTGGTAACGACAAAGAAGTCCTGCGTCGGATAGGCCTCGTTGTAGGCAACACCTTCGACCTCCAGAAGAATCGGCTGGTGTCCTCTCGTCAGCCTTCAATGCTGACCCTGGCAGGAGCCATGGTTCATCCTTCGTACGGTAAACTGGAGAAACCTCATTACACGTTTCATCATCATGCATGGCAGCGGAATGTACTAGATATAGACCACATCCACTATGCTGCAATGGATGGCTACCTTTGCTTCAATATCTACAAGGGTTGGATGAAGAGCAACAGCCAAGTGTGCGGTTCAAGCAAAGAAGTATCGGCCAAGAGGAAGAGGGACAAGGACGAAGGCGAGGACAAGGGAAGGTGGCAGTGTCGTTGCTCATGGTGGTTCTAATGCAGTGTCTACCAGAATAGTTGCAAAGTTTAATTTCAGGTGTGCTTAATTTAATTTGAGGAGTGTGTTGTGCTGAGCCCCCAGCAGAACTATGTTATGTTTCTTCTTTACTTTAACTCTTCAGTACGTACATACTAGTATTTCTTACATTTCATCTTTTAGTTGGTATAGTACTACCACTCGTTTCTTCACATTATATACGTACAATATATATGGCCAACATCATATAGCCAGCAGTTTAGTTGTCAAAGAATTTCAGGGTGCTTAGTTTTGTCAAAGAATTCCAAGATGCTTAGAGGGTGCTTGGATCCAAGGGACTTATTTTAGTCTGACTAAAAATAGTCTCTTTAAGAGGCTAAAGTTCCAAGCACCCCTGACTAAAGAGGGGGTAAAACTAGTCTTCAGACTAAAAAAATTTAGTCAGGGGTACGCCTACTAAAATGTGGATTAGTCCTCTCTCTACTCATTTAACTCCTCTCCTTTAACACAGGCGAGTTCTGGATTGGAGGGTTTGGAGGATAATAAATGCTCATTAACTTGATTTTAGCCTTTTTAGTATTTGGATCCAAGCATGGGTGAGGCTAGCATGTTTTAGTCCCACTACTTTTAGTCATGGGACTAAAACGTATCCAAGCACCCTCTTAGTTTTATTTGAGGGGTGGGTTGTGCTGGACACCATTATTGTGACTAGCCTTTTTAATAGTACTATATGCATAATTTGGCGACGAGCGCTCTCTATATGTACCACCTTTTTTTTAAATTTCAATTTTTGCTCCATGGCGCAATCCATCGATAGTACTACTGTACAAAAGTATACATTTTTTAAAAGGCTAGAGTACTGTTCATCACATATATAGCCAGTTAAATTCTCAACCTAGAACGACGTGCATGCCATGTAGTAAACCGATACGGAGGAAGTATAGTAAAAATGAGGTGATTACCCGAGCGATCGGCAGTGGGAGCATGGCCTGTCTATGCGGTCCCACGTGTCATGATCAAGGTCGAATGCGCGGCTGTCCCTCTTGAGGCTGAAGCAATACTAGTACATGGTTTGAGATGATGGCGAACCGAAGTGTGAAATAATGGTTGCTTCATCCGTCTGGAAAGTGCGGCATTGTGATTTGACGTCTCATTGCTCATTACATACTACTGGGCGGTACGAAGGGGTGCATCCCCCCTGCTGTTCTGCACTGTTATTTGGTGCTTGACACGTCGACCCGGTTGCTATATGTCCCACATGTCGCAGAAGTACAGAATTCATGAAAGGGAGCGTCGACGGAGGAGTATACTACAGAATTCATGAAAGGGAGCGACTTAGTTTTGGAAAAATCTGTTTTTACGGAGTACGTACCCACTAGGGTTTATAGGGCTCATCTAAAAAACATTCGTTTTTCCGTTTGATAAGTCTCAAGTTCTACTATACTACTAGTAGTACCATTACATGTTGGATTTCGAGGTGTGTTAGATCACCCGACGCAAGCAGTGTCAAGAGGAAACTAACCAATGCATGTACAAGTTCATGGAAATTTAGTGGTCATTCATGCATTCGTTCTAATTAATGCCTCGGTAAACATAACTTCTTGAGAAAAATGAGGGTACTAATTACTTGTGCAAAATACGAAATTAATTCGACCACTCACTGTCTACCTTGGTTGGAGAGATTTTGAAATTGAGCCATAAACTAGAAAGGAGGGAGTAGTAACTTTTGTCTCGATTACTATTTGTGGCCTTGTATAGATGCAAAATGTATTTTTTTATAGTGGCCTTGTGTAAGTAAATGGAGGGAGTACTAACCAAAGTACGTAGTAGGGACGAGGAGTAAACGGAGGGAGTAGTAAAATTTTCTCCTCGTGCTGCGAGCCACCGCGCGCGTGGGTGAGGGAGCGGGCGTAAGGCGTAGTAAGCAAGATTCACCTCATCCTGCGAGCCACCGCGTCCGTGGGCGGGGGAGACGGCGTACTAAGCAAGCTTCTCCTCGTTCTGTGAGTTGACGGGACACATCAAAAGTACTCCAGTGTATAGAGCCTTGCCTCTAAGGTAGGCCCCACATGGTTTGCCTCTTTTTTAATTTAACATAACGCGTCAAGTCGCAATTTGTTTGTTCACCCGTGGTAGATGATCCTCCCTCCACCAAGTGGACAACCAGTACACGTGCCAAATTACCACGTGGGCTGCCTTTTTCGTACAGAAATGAGCTCCACCGTGTACCCACGTGGGTGTGGTTGGGAAAGAGACGGGAGTACGTGCGATGTGTGTGCACCTCTTCTCTTCGTGCACGTCCCCCACCTACGTGGGTGTGTGTGAGAGAGATACAAACCTAGACATAATGCACCGTCCATCCCCATGCCTCCGCCCAGAACGACCACCAGTCACCACCACGCCCCACTCCTCCTCACCTTATCTCTCATCTTTCTCCCTCCATTTTTATATACAAGGGGCCACTATCAAAATTACAATTTGCAGATATACAAGGCCACTAACACTAATCGATGCAATATTAATGGTGTTTGCCTCGTGGTACTAGCAAAGGAGGACATTAATTATCCCTTGCATGCATGCGGGAGTTTGTAAAAAAATGCATCTTGATGTTCCGTGCAATGCATGGGCATCTTGCTAGTCCATGAAAACAACACATCAAAATTTCACGAGCTTGGGGGCAACTGGCTCCGTCGGCGAGAGGGAGGTGGATCAGCGAGCTGCATTAGCTCGTATCCGGCGGGCTACCCAATCGGCTTGGGATTGCGGAATAACTACTCTTCGTAAGGCCCTTAAGAGTGACAAAATGGTGGAGGAGATTAGGAGCGGCGGCCCGGTCATGAACGGACGTGTGTCCAGAGTGGGTTTCTCGGCTTCCACACAGGCGGGTTTCATGGAGGCGTTTGAATGCGGCACGGAGGCGTGTTCAGCCGGGCGTGCCACGAGTGGCGCCCTCGACTCTGACCTAGGACATCGTGCCGTTCTTCCACTGACATGTGGGCTCTTTGGGTGCATGGCATGCATGTCAGTGACCCAACGCAGGCAGCGCACAACAGAGGAACCTTTGGTGGGCCAGGGCGGTCAGAAGCGGGCATTTCATAAACCGATGATTGTTCATTGAGTCTGACGTCATCTTTTTTCATGTAGATAAGACTACTATGTTGATAGCCCGTTCGATACGTTGTGATTCATAAAGACCGCTGCAAACATCAATGTTATGCTTATCACAGATAAGATTGATTAATACCCGTAACAATCCATGTCCTTAACAAAGGGTGCATGCACGTATAGGTTGAACATGTGTCTTGCGTCGTGTGCTGTGTGCATGCAGGCGTGCGAGTGTTGCGTGCGTGCAAGGGTACGTTTCAGTATTGCATGCATGGGTGCGTACATGCATGTGTTCGTGAGTGCATGTGTACATGTCAGTGTTGCACGCCAGCATGTGTGCGTGTGTACGTGTCAGTGTTGCACGCCTACATGCGTGCGTGTCTTGCGTGCGTGCATGTGTACGTGCGGGGTGAGGCTACACGTCAGTCGACTGACTTTTTCATCTCTGGTCATTAGATTTTCCAGCCGTTGGATACGAAATCAAGGGCCTCCAGTTTATCATCAAACTCCACCACCCCTGAGCCGCCAGCCACCACCGGCCGAACCGCCAGCACCCGCCGCCCGCAGCCGGCCCGCCCCCCCCAAAACCACTCCCCATCGCTGGTCCGCCGCCGCACCGGCCATCCCTCTAGCCCCCCCCCCCGTCGAGCTTTTTCTCCGGGGATCCCCACCCCACCGCCCAATGAACGCCCCCCAACCGCCGGTGACTGCCAACCAGAGGTCTCACGACTTCGAATACCCACCGACCACTAATGTATTACCATTTATGTCCTTCATATACGCGCTGACAGGTGGGCCCTATGGTAATGTGCGCTGCTGAATGTGGACCGTTTGACTGGTCAATTGATCATGTTATCAACAAATTACGGAGCTGTATGGTGAGCCAGTGACCGTATGATCACCCTAAAATGTACTCCTATTTTATTAACACAGTACAGACTCAAACTACCATTTCTTTCCTTCATATACGGGCTGACAGGTGGGCCCCACGGTTACGCGCCCCGATGGTGCAACACTAGTTGCGCCGCGTGGAACGTTTGACTGGTCAATTGATTGTGTCATCAACAAAATACGGAGTTGTATGGATGAGCCAGTGACCGTATAATCAAGATATGTATTTGTTTAACACGGTACAGACGCAAGGGCTCATATATACACGCAAGCACTCACCGCTATAAGCGCACACACGCGAACCCTACCCCTATGAGCACCTTCGAGAGAGTGGGCAGCATATATGATCTTGAGATTTTACGAGGTCACCATAGGTGCCTCGTAGTCGAGTGGAACGTCTCCTCCCATTGAACGTACGTCACCGGAAAATACTAAAATTAACACAAGATAAATGCGAGCACTGAGACTTTAACCTTGGTGGGCTCGAGAAACCACTGTCCTCTAACCATCCAACCACATGTTGGTTAGCACGACAAAATGTATGTGGTGACCGTGATGAGCTTATTATGAAGTCCAGTGACCATATTGTGCTTTCGCTTCAAATACAATGACTGTAAGTGTCGTCAACAAAATACGGAGCACGCATCAAATGCAAAGTCCGTCAGTGTCATCAACAAAATATGGAGACGTATCGTGAGCTAGATACCATTGTACTATTGTATATGCTTATTTTCTTAGTGGCCGATTGCGTGTGTGGTGTGGTGGGCACATCATTTCTCGTTGTGGTGGGTCAACATGAAGACTCATGGGTCGGTTCCATCCTGCGCCACATATAGGTTGGACCGAGACATGTTATACGAAGACCCATGTGGAGGACTCGGCGTACAACATGAAGCTACCAGAGTCGCGGAGGACTCTATCCCCATTGGTGATAAGCCGACTATATATGATTTGTAACCCTAGGCCCTTAGTATGTTATACAAGCTTGGGGGCTAGTTCGTCGATAGTATACACACACGCACAATGCCTGGTATTCACGTGTACTTTGTACACACCCCTATCACTAATATACAGTACCAGGAGTAGGCTCTTTCTTCAACTGCAATTGAATTCTAGCATGTGCATGTGTTTATTTCATATTATCGATCCATAGAGTGAGAGCGGTTTGAAATACAGGCAATGGATGCTTTTGCAATTCATATATAAACATTAATTAGTGCACTCCATGTTGTTAGTGTGAAGCACTTTATACATTTGTCACTTGCATGGATACATTCCAAATTGCTAGCTACGAAATAGAATACATGTCGAATTCAACATAAAGGGGGTTTCAAAGATTCGAATTCATAGGAAGTGCATTCATCTATTTGAACCCGAGATAATGGCATTTGTAAATCAGATGTAAAAGGGGGCATCAATCTTTGTTGTGAGTTTGAACATGCTATACATATTCATACGCATATCTAACTTTTTTTGCAACCAAGGAGATTATATCTGGAACCATGCATGAACTGAGGTAAGTTGCATATTTTATAATATATACTTGTGTACAATGTATATTCAAATGTAGCCCCTCCATTCCAAAATAATCGTAGCTTTAGGATTTTCAAGAGTAAAGATTTGTGAAGTTTGACAAATCCTGAAAGTTCAATTCAAGAGAACCAAAAACGTTAAGGCCTTCTTTGGTTCATAGGATAGGAATTTTATAGGAATAGGAAAATCATAGGAAGTGAGATGACATGCATGTCAATTCCTATAGAGAAAGAGATGTCATTTGGTGCATAGGATAGGATTTTTTTTCCATTGAGTCTAGGCTAATGTTTTTTTCCTCCAAAACGTGAATGATTGATTCCTATCCTACATAGGAATAGGAATCCATTCCTACAAACCAAAGGGCTTCAAAAGAATTTTTCCTTTGCAAATCCTATCCTATAGAATTCCTACAAAAATCCTACAAACCAAAGGAGGCCTAATGCTTCTGCTCCCAAATATTGAATGAAGCGCCAAATAGGCCTCTGGTCACCCGAAACCGTGCGAGACTAATGTTTTGGTGGTAGGAAATTACTGTCCTGACTCTGGCCCGTGTAGCCTATCGGCCCGATGTCCAAAGGTCTAAACCGGGGTAGGTTTCTAACTTCACCAAGATGCCAGAGAAGCATTCATACGCCGTGGGCGCCTACCCATGCACTCAGCCAAAATCTATCCCGCCCACATTTGGGACACCTGACATGACTGTCCTACCCCCAACCCGCAATATGTATGAAATTTTAGATGGGGGGAAAGTTTGTAACTTTCCCCAAATTTCAAACAAGCGCGTCTCAAACCGAAACATTGTTCCCCCTTAGTTCCCCGCCTCCCTCCGTTTCCCCATTCATACTCCGTGAGTGCGAAAACGCCCTCTCCACCAGCCGCGAAACCCCAGCCTCCTCCGTCCTCCACCCTATAGCGGCCAATCCACTGCCGCCCTCCTCCATCACGCCGGAGCCGGTACCCCGACGTCGTCGTCCAACGCAACCGCAACCGCAACGCCCTCAAGGACTTAGCAGCTGAAACCGAGGCAGAGCTGCCTCCACGACACCGACGTGCACCGTACCAGAACCACTCCGACCACGCCGTCATGCGCCTCACTACTGCGGCTCCACTGTCGCAACCGTCCACCGCACTGGAGCTGTTCCTGCTACGCCGTCGTTCGTCGCCTCGGATATGCTTCCCCGCCGCCGACAGACGGCCACCGCACCACACTCAACAACTTGGCCATGGGTTCGTCCAAGGCACCGTCCTCCACAACTTCTGGTTTCCGGCAAACAACAAGAAGATCGTCGGAAAAACAGAAGGAGGACACAACACTGCCAGCAGAAAGAGGTACTCCTCTTCCCTTATTCGTGCAAATCTTACGTCTCCGCTCACACCGTATTCATCCCACGAAAGAAACTAGTTGAGCGCTTCTTACTGCATCTTCTTCGTGATACTAAATGCACAAGCTTTCCTCCCTTTTACTATTTCACCTTTGCTAGAGGTCAGTAGCCCACCTGGATTTCAATTCAGGGTCAGTCGAAACCGCAATTAAAAGAAGCATCACCCGCTTAGGCGCGCAGAGCACCTAGTCCGCCTGTTCCCCGGGGAAGCGGCGCATCGGTGTCTATCATAGGGGTGTGGGGCGCAGGAGCTGCTTGCGCCCAATCTGGAGGTCGGCGGGGCTTGAATGGATGGCCGGGGGCGGTGCCAAGCATGGCGGTGCGGTGAGGTCGAGGGGAGGGCGCAGGCAGGGGAGGAATACTGGGCCAGTGGTCGCTGGCGTTTCGAGGAAGATCGTCAACACTGACTCGCTGGAGGTAGATGAAGGCGATCTGCCCGTTCTTTGTATATCGGACGGTGCAGAAAAAATGGACTGACCTATTTGCTTTCAGTCGACTGTTATTTTCATAGAATCCTGTAGTAATTTAGTGTGCCATGCATGTTGTAGAGCTATCATATGTCTCCTGTCATTTATTTCTCACCGACCTGCTATCTGCTACCTTTACACTGTACTAATTGTGCACACACTTCACCCATACTCCCACTATTTTTTTTATGCATGGGTATTTCAGACTCTGACGCAGTGTTGATGAATGCAGAAAAGAAAAGACAGAAGTTGCTCCAGTGTAATTCGAAGATAAGCACTAAGCGTTCCAGCGCTCTAATGGGTGCAGTGTCAGCAGTTGGAGACAGTAAACTTAGCTCTGCAGTTGATGATCTCAATTACCACACACAACCATCCCAGGTGCTTGCTTTAACTTCGCGCTGTCAAATGTGGTTGCATGTTGCATATGGTGTCTAGCTTGTATTGCTTCCAATTTGGTTAAATTGCATCTGCTTACTTTACACATTATACCTTTGATAATGACATGCCTTCCTGTTTTTGATACATACTACATATGTCTATTAACCATGTTCGTACATCAAACTAATGCTCTTTTGTATCCCTCGTCAATCACTTATGATGAGACAGTCACCCGGGTGGGTTTCTGTGAGACGCTATACTCGTTTAAAGAGTGCAGTGTCATCCTCCCCACATGATTCTCAAGAAACAGCAAGGCTAAATGAAGATAGTCAATGTAGCTCTCTAGTTGATCACCGCAATTCCCCCACACCACCATCGCAGGTGCTTGCTCTTACTTGGCAGTGTGATATGTAGTGTTCGTCTTACATGAAAGTAGTGTTCGTCAGTATCATGCATCAATGAGTTATGAAGAGCAAATTTTATTCCTTTTTCTTGTGGGTTTGACTTGACAAGGCAAAATCAAGAAAGAGGAAGGAAAAGAGTAAGGAAGGCGATGATGGTGGTCCTCTGCAGCAACGTAAACGGAGCATCTATACCAATTCTCCTTGTACTGATAGTGCATTACAAGGTCCAAGTCTCCGCTCCCCTACTCCACCATCCAAGGTGCTTGCTCTAACTTGGCAGTGTGATATCTGGTTGCATGTTGCATATGGTGTCTAGCTCGTATTGCTCCTAATTAGTGTAAACTGCATTTGCTTAGCTTACACATGATACATGTGAATATGACACGCTTTCCTGTTTTTGGTACATACTATATCTTATGATAAGGCACCTTTAAGTCGCCACTATGATATTGGTTGTGTCTTGCATATGATTTCTAGCATGTACTGCTTCTAATTTGTTGAAACGGCATATAGTTTGAACTTGGCAGAGTGATATTGGTTGCATCTTTCATATGGTGTCTAGCTTGCAGTGCTTCTAATTTGTTGAAATGCCTTCTGCTTAGTTACCACATCATAGGTGTGAATATGTCACACCATCCTGTTTTTCATACATATTCCATCCTCGCATCATGTGTTTGCCTTTCATTCGAGTAGTGTTCGTCAGTATCATGCATGAATGAGTTCCTAAGAGCGAATTTTATTCCTTTTTCTTATCGGTTTGACTTCACAATGCAAAATCATTACAGCTGAAGGAAATTAGTCCGGCAGTGGATGATGGTGGTCCTTCGGAGCAACTCAAACAGGGGGTCTCTACAGATTCTACTCCGCCATCCTCCCAACAAGATTCGCAAGACAACACAAGGCTGGACAGTCAACGTAGTGTGTAGATGATGAGCACATCTCCCCTACTCCACCATCACAGGTGCTTGCTCTAACTTGACACTATTATATGTGGTTGCATGTTGCGTATGATGTCTAGCTTGTATTGCTTCTAACTTGAATTGCATCTGCTTACTTTACACATAATGCCTGTGAATATGACATGTGTTCCTGTTTCTAGAACATACGTGTACATGATGAGCACATCTCCCCTACTCCACCATCACAGGTGCTTGCTCTAACTTGGAAATGTTATATGTGGTTGCATTTTCTGTATGATGTCTAGTTTACAAGTTATGTTGAATTGTGTTGAATTGCATCTGCGTAGCTTCAACTTATACCTGCAACGATCACTTACCCATAAGACACATTTAACTTGGGACTGTGATGTAGGTTGCATCTTGCATTGTCTTCTAGCTTGTACTGCTTCTAATTTCTTGAAATGGCACTTACGACGAGACACTTTTTACCTACTAGAGTGATATTGGTTGCATGTTCATATGGTGCCTAGCTTTCATTTCTTCTAATTTTGTTGAAATGCCTTCCGCTTACTATTTTTTCATACATATTCCATCCTCCTATCGTACGTGTGAATATGAAACGCTGTCTTTTTTTGTATATATTCCATCCTCCTATCCTGCGCTTGCCTTACATCAAAGTAGTGTTCGTCTGTATCATGCATCAACCAGTTATGCAGAGCTAATTTTATTCATCTTGTGGTTTTGACTTCATAAGGCAATATCAGAAAATAGGAAGGAAAAGAGTAAGTTAGGGGATGTTGGTGGTCCTCCGCACCGACGCAAACAGAGACTCTCTAGATTTGCCACTGCTACTGCTAATGAAGTTGAAGTCCCAAGTCTACATGATGAGTTCATCTCCCGTACTCCACCATCGCAGGTGCTTGCTCTAAGTTGACAGTGTGATAATTGGTTTCATGTTGCATATGTTGTCTAGCCTGTATTTCTTCTATTTTGATTAAATTGCACCTGCTGAGTTTATACGTTATACATGTGCATATGACATGGCTTTCTGTGTCTAGAATACACTGCATCTATCTATCATACCATGTTCTTACATCAAAGTACTGCTGTTGTGTATCCCGCATCAGTCACTCATGATTGGACGCTTTTAACATGGCAGTTTGATAGTGGTTGCATCTTGCATTGATTTCTACGTTGTACTGCTTCTAATTTTTCGAATTGCCACTTATGACAAGACACTTTTAACTTGGCAGAGTAATATTGGTTGCATCTTTCATATGGTGTCTAGCTTGCATTACTTCTATTTTCTTGAAAATCCTTCTGCTTAGTTTGCACATCGTAGCTGTGAATATGTCATGCCGTCCTGTTTTTCTTACATATTCCATCCTCATACGGTTGTCTTACATCAAAGTATTGCTTGTCTGTATCATGCATCAATGAGTTCTGAAGAGTGATTTTATTCTTTTGTGTTGTGGGTACAGCTTGACATGGCAAAAGTCAAAAAAGAGCAAGGAAAATAATATAGCAGGAGTGCTGTTACTCGTCGGGTGAAACGGAAAAGGTTCTGCCGTTGAGATTTGCTTGGTTACTTATAGTGCAGTAGAAGGTCAAGTTCCACCGGCTAATCTACAAACACAGTATCACCTGCTCCACCAGCTTGCAGCATCCGCTTCAACCTGTACCAGCATCTCAACCAGTGTACTCGTTCGTTTGCCTCCGGAACTGGCCAGTCCCAAGCTGCCTTCACACCTAACACTACTTCGAAGCACTGCTGACACAACAAGACTTGGCAAGATCAGGATGAACCTCATGAGCATCCAACACCAAGACGGATACCTGACGAGTCACAAGTTTGCAGTTGCATGCTCCTTTTATATGTACTCCACAGTTTTGATGTACACTAACACTTTCCATATTTGTTGTTGAACTAGCCACCACGGCGCAAGCGGAAACATACATCAGGGATAATGCTTTGACAGATTACAAAATCTTAAAGGAGGAAGAATGGAGATCCATTTTGAGGGCAGGTTTAAAAAGGCCACGTGATGCTACAGAGTCAGCCAAGTTAGTATCAGAGGCAGCCGTCCATTAGGTGTCATGCACGTATCCTCCCAACGTGGATCCAGTACAGGAATGAGAAAGACAATTACCCAGTTTAACACCTTCCTTGACCATTTATCCATAAGTAATTTGTTATTCATCGCAATTAGTAATATTGTTCTTGCTCTGTCCCATACTTTCTAGCTTCCTCCCTAATAAGACTCACATTCTTTTTTCAACAGATGAGGTTTCAAGTTGGGATCGAAAGATGATGCAACTAGACAAGCATTGCCACTCATGTTTTTCAGTCTGCTCTACGACAGTATCGGTACACCTTAGAAAATCTCACTTTGAAAGGCAAGGCTAACAAAATGAAATCCCAAACATTCTGCCAGTGGAATATTATTACAGATGAAGACTGGACAGCCTCGTTAAACACTGGTCTGATCCAAAGTTATCAGGTAGGCTATAAGTATTTGATCAGACCACATATTTTGAACTTGTATTTATGGTATGTGCCCTTACAAGTGTATCTTCTTCTAGGCTAACGTTTTGAAGAAACAAAACCAACGTTTCTAAAGGTGAAAAATTCAACAGACCACAGGATCTCGGTAGCTATATTGCACACTGCGAGGCTCTTGTAAAATAGCTGCTACTTCTTCTTTTTTTGTTGCCATATTATCGTATCTATATTGACTTTGTTCCCAATACAGAGGAAATCCCGTGCGGACCAAAAAGAACCTGAACCGAATGGAGTGCAAATCTTCAAGGATTGCCACACCAGCAAGATGAAGGCATGAAGCCACACCAGTTCAAGCGTGTTTGTAAGTCCTTTACTCCTCCTTGCCCTTGAACTGATTTGGTACTGTGATGTGTTTCATTTTAAACTACTTGGTTTGCAACCAATGTCAGTTACTCTGTTCACTTTTATTCACAGTTGTCTTAACGTATCATTTCACCTTACATGGTTTAAAAGAGATGAAGGATATTCTTTTGGTCTTGATCTGTAATCTAGTTGTTATGTTCACGTGCGCACACAATGATAAAATAGCATGTTTGTTTTATATCTGTTTGCCCATGATATGAATGATGTCATACTATGTTCATCCTACTTTAAACCATGTCTCTTTATCCTTAGATGTCAACGAATGTGAGGAAATAGACAATACAGTAGGCATGCTACATGGACATATGTTCCGAAAGTGATTTTATTATGTAGTTGGCACTACAATACATGCTAATGTATTACAGTAGTTCACCAAAATAAGTTATGTATAAACGTGTTAACCTACTTTGTTTGTTTTTGTCTCATTAGTAACTTATCTGGTACACTAATCTACAAGTTCAAACTTTCAGGAAGCTATGGAACAAATGATTGAACAACCACAACCACCTGAAGGTGGCTACCATAGGCACAATGTCACCTCTTGCTGCAGTGCGTCAGTATCTCTCCAGTAACAGCGCAAAAAGCACCTTCCTGCGTAATTCAGGGTTGGTTGTCAAGGTAACCTTGTCCAAATCACCTACTGAACAAAATCTTCCTGCTAGACAGAGTGATATATCTGTGCTCCAGACACAAGTCCAATCCCTAATGGACGTTGTTTCGGAAACAAGAATAGTGGTTGAGAAATGTCGTCAAGATATGAATGGTTTTGAAACCAGACTATCAGACATTCACTTCATTGTTCAAGAGCAATGGCGGAATAAAGGTGGAGATCGTGTTGCTCCATCAGATTCTACAGCCTGAAACATTAGCACTCAGGTCAAATGATATGTGCTTCTATACATCTGATGGTGCTTTTATCTGGAAGGACTGTAAACTTTATGCCAACAGGCCTTTTGTTGTATGGCTAGAATTTATTTTGTTGTGATACAACATTTATGATGCTGCCTCAGGCTGCAGTAATTACGATGCTATTTTTGTATAGTGTAGGTTTATCTTAGTAATGTATTCGGTCGAAAGCTTCGTAGGAGCCCAACATGCCAACATTCATCGGGCCCATTCCAATTGGGCTAAAAACGATTACGGGCCGAAATTGGCATGTAGCCCACTAAAAATATCTGGGCCTAAATCAGCATAAGCTTTCATATTTTTCTGGTAGGCCTGTGCCCATAGTGGGCCTTTAACAAGCCTAAACATAATTTGGGCCCTCGGTAAAAATAGGCCGTTTACAGGTGTAAATATCTCGAGCCCATAAAAAACATGGGCCTTTAATAGACCAAAAGTGAGATTGGGCCCTGATTGTGCCAAATAACCCACTGGACTTAGTAGGCCGAAATGGTGGCCCATTTACGATGCATATCTTTGACAGGCCAAAATTCGGATGGGCCGTAAATGCGCCGACCTAATACACGGGCCTTTAATAGGACGGAACTTTGGTCGGGCTAGATTATCGTCATTTTTATATGGGCCGTTAATGGGCCCAATATGACATGGGGCCACATATGGCCCATGGTTTACGTCCGGCGTTAACAGGCCGAAAATGACAACAGGCCAAAAGTGGCCCAAAGCTATAGTGGGCCTCTAACAGGCCGAATGTCAGACATGGCTGAATATGACCCAAATCCTTCACTATCGTTTATGGGCTGAAAGTTTTGATGGCCTGTAAATGGGCCCAAATGAAGCCGGACCTTTCACAGGCCGGAAATACACCGGGCCGTAATTCGGCCCAATTACTTAGCGGACTATTAACGGGCCAGAAGTGACCATGGGCCGCGTTGATGACAAGTTTAGGACAGGCCGTTGACGGGCCGATTTGATAGAGAATGTTGGGCCTTTAGATGGGCCGGCCCATTATGGTCTGCAGAATCTTGTGGGCCTTTAGCGGGGCCGGCCCTTTATGGTCTGCAAAATCGTGTGGGCCTTTAGCTGGGCCGGCCCATTATGGTCCGCTAAATTTTGTGGGCCTTTAGCTGGGCCGACCCATTATGGTCCGCTAAATCTTATGGGCCTTCGGTTGGGCCAGCCCATTTAAACTTTGTGGGCCACTTTTGGGCCGGTCCACGTGTCAACATATCATAGGCTCATCTCGACCGTTGGATGAGTGACACCTGTGCCAACGCGGAGCTGACGCGTGGATCTGTCAGCCAATGAGAATTTTACACGTGGAAAATCGGCATTGGTTGTGGCTGTTAACGGGTTATCGGATCCAAAATCCGACCCGATAGCTTAACGGCGTTCCGTTACGGTGGATGCCTCGTGTCGGTCACCCTTGACGAAAGCACTTCTGTGACGCGTGATTTATCGTCATGGAAGTGGACACTTCCGTGATGATAATTTTGGCAATGTCATGGAACACTTCTACGACAGCACATGTATGTCTATCTTGATTCTGTCATAAATTTTTCATGGATGTACATGCATGACAGAAAACACGACCTAGTGTGACAAACACGCATCATCACGGAAGTGTATTTTTTTTGTAGTGTCGGGGAGCCCACGGATATGCGTGTCATCACAAAAAACCACCCAAGGAGAGACGTGGTCGACCAGAAGACCCCCCTATACACTGCATGCGGCCCAAAATTATGTATGAGTGGTGTGTGATGTGTTCAAATCCCCAATGCACAACTTCGAAGGGGCACCAACTACATCACAAACCGAACACCATACCTGACCCCAAACTAGGTTCAATACATACAATGTCGGTTCCCCAACATCGAGGCAGGGGGGAGGGTAGGGGGTGTCGTCCAACGCATGTACTGAAACTTGACTTGCTCTAATATAGCACACACAGCAAAGAGAAAACCCTTCTCGTGCGTTGGGTCCAAGGGATAATTTGTGTGGGCCTACAGATGTCAATCATTCTTCAATTTTTTAGAACAAAAAATAACCAATAAAAACATATTGTCCAAATTAGCAAAACAAGGATCCCAAGGTTTATATAATCGTCATGACAGGCCACTATAGAGACATTTAGATGTTAAATGTCTATAATTACCATATCGTGGCGTTTAAATGAAGCTTGAGATATGCAACTTCCCACCAGGTCACCCATCCTTACACTATTCCAGCCCCAACACGCATAACTTTTGCGTTCAATTCGATTAGATTAGCTGATGGGAAGCCGCCCCTTGCTGATAAGAATTGCCTCCTTGCCTTTAAGGTGTTTCACACTAGTCACCCTATGGGACCTACTCCCTACTATTACACATGTTTGCGGTTTTGGAAACTGTGTGCAATATTTACATGGCCGGTGTGTCGCTGCTTAGCCTTCTATGAGCACTGACGCTGGCAGCGAGAAACGATGGGAGAAGAGGCGGGAAACCGATGGGAGGAGTGGCGAGAAACGGTGGCGTGTTTGGATATATAACAACATTAATATGGAAAACTTAGTAGAGAAGGAAGCATGGGCTAGCATGATGCATGCGCACAATGCTTACCCACGGGTGACAGACGGTTGAACAGAATTGTTTTAAATATTCAGGGTTTGTTTGGCCTTTTTTATGCATTATAATTAAGTTTTATAAACATTAATTTAATGTGTATAATTCAAATTAGTGCACAAAAATGGATACAAAAATCATACATGTGTCCTTGGATGCATGTTTAGGTCCCATGCAAAGAATGAGAATGAATTACAACTGTCTTGGTGTCTGGCTTAGCCTCGGACATTGAGAATCTCGTTTTTTAAATCCCCGTAAAATCCAAACTCACCCGAAAATCATGAAACTTGGCATGGTGTCACGACATGGCACAGATATGTCGTGGAAAAAATATCCATTTTGGGGCAAGTTTTATTACAAGCCTCTTACAAAATGGAGCTTCTCTGAAGAAGCCTCGTGGTTTCGATAGGGAAACGTGTCCCCCTTATGGGCGAAACGATAATCACTACCATCGCCTTGTATTTTTTTCTACAGGCAACATGGAACGACAGGATATCTATGCTGAAATTTAAAATTATTCAAGGTTCGTTTGGCCTTTTTATACATTAATTAAGTTTCCTAAGCATTTAATGTCCATAATTCAAACCTGAACTACAAACACATGCTCCAGTTCACCAAAATGGCTAGAAAAATCATACATGTGTCCTTGGGTGCGTGTTTAGTTCCCATGTGAGGAATGGGAACGAATTACAACCGTAATGGCGTCCTGACTCATCCTCAAACATTTGAAATCTCTGTTTTTAAATCCATGTAAATCAAAACTCACCAGAATGTCATGAAAGTTGGCATGGTGTCACGTCATGGAACATATATGCCGTGGTAAAAACATTGTCCAATTTGGGCCAAGCTTTATTACAAACCTCTTACAAACCGAAGCCTCTTGCAAGAACCCTCATGGTTTCGATAGGGAAACGTGTCCCCTTGTGGGTGAAACGATAATCGTTCCCTCTTCTATCTTGTATTTTCTTCTACATGCAACATGGAACAAGGGGAGATTCGCGCTGAACTTTTAAATTATTCAGGGTTCATTTTACCTTTTTTAGTCATTAATTGAGTTTTCTAGGCATTTAATGCCCATAATTCAAATCCGAAATACAAATACATGCTCCAGTGCACCAGAATGGCCATAAAAATCTTACATGTGTCCTTGGGGTGCATGTTTAGGTCCCAAGGAAGGAATGGGAATGAATTCAACCGTCTCGACGTCCTGGCTCGGCCTCAAACATTGCCAATCTCGGTTTTTAAATCTCTGTAAATCCAAAACTCACCAGAAAATCATGAAACTTGGCATGGTGTCATGACATGGCACATATATGTCATGGTAAAAAAATTGTCCAATTTGGGCCAAGCTATATTACAAGCCTCTTACAAATCGAAGCTTCTGGCAACCCTCGTGGTTCCGGTAGGGAAACATGCCCCTCTTGTGGGCGAAACAATAATCGCTGCCTCTTCTCGCCTTGTATTTTGTTTTCTACAGGCAACATAGAATAACATTAGTGTTAATACGTCTCCAACGTATCTATAATTTTTTATTATTCCATGCTATTATATTATCAACCTTGGATGTTTCATATGCATTTATATGGTATTTTATATGATTTTTGGGACTAACCTATTAACCTAGAGACCAGTGCCAGTTTCTGTTTTTTCGTTGTTTTAGAGTATCACAGAAAAGAAAAATCAAACGGAGTCCAATTGACCTGAAACTTCACGGAACTTATTTTTTGACTAGAAGAAGGCCATGGAGTAAAAGAATTGGGCCAGAAGAGTCCCGGGCTGCCCACGAGGGTGGGGGGTGCGCCCACCCCCAAGGCGCGCCCACCTGCCTCGTGGACAGCCCGGAGACCCCCTGCCTTGTTCCCGACTCCAACACCTCTTATATAACCCAAAACTTCCAGAAAGAAACCTAGATCAGGAGTTCCGCCGCTAGAAGCCTCCGTAGCCACCAAAAACCAATCTAGACCCGTTCCGGGACCCTGTCGGAGGGGGAATCCCTCTCCGGTGGCCATCTTCATCATCCCGGCGCTCTCCATGGCGAGGAGGGAGTAGTTCACCCTCAGGGCTGAGGGTATGTGATGTATGTTTTGGTGACCAACTTGCGAGCTCTGTGACCTCGTGAACTTATGCATAGGGGTTGGCACATGTTTTCGTCTTGACTCTCCGGTAGAATCTTTGGGGCACTCTTTGTAGTTCTTTGTGTTGGTTGAATAGATGAATCTGAGATTGTGTGATGCATATCGTGTAATCATGCCCACGGATAGTTGAGGTGACATTGGAGTATCTAGGTGACATTAGGGTTTGGGTTGATTTGAGTCTTAAGGTGTTATTCTAGTAAAAACTCTATGATAGATTGAACGGAAAGAATAGCTTCATGTTATTTTACTACGGACTCTTGAATAGATCGATCATAAAGGATAATTTTGAGGTGGTTTCGTACCCTACCATAATCTCTTCATTTGTTCTCTGCTATTAGTGACTTTGGAGTGACTTTTTGTTGCATGTTGAGGGATTGTTATATGATCCAATTGTGTTATTCTTGTTGAGAGGACTTTCACTAGTGAAAGTATGAACCCTAGGCCTTGTTTCAACACATTGCAATACTGTTTTTGCTCACTTTTATCATTAGTTACCTTGCTGTTTTTATATTTTCATATTACAAAAACCTATATCTACCATCTATATTGCACTTGTATCACCATCTCTTCGCCGAACTAGTGCACCTATACAATTTACCATTGTATTGGGTGTGTTGGGGACACAAGAGACTCTTTGTTATTTGGTTGCAGGGTTGTTTGAGAGAGACCATCTTCATCCTACACCTCCCACAGATTGATAAACCTTAGGTCATCCACTTGAAGGAAATTTGCTACTGTCCTACAAACCTCTGCACTTGGAGGCCCAACAACGTCTACAAGAATAAGGTTGTGTAGTAGACATCAAGCTCTTTTCTAGCATCGTTGCTGGGGAGGTTAGCGCTTGAAGGTATATCTTTAGATCTTGCGATCGAATCTTTTAGTTTCTTGTTTTATCACTAGTTTAGTCTATAAAAGAAAACTATAAAAGAAATGGAATTAAGGTTGCCTCATATGCTTCATCTTTTTAATGTCTTTCGTGAAAAAAGGATTCCGATAATTGTGCCAAAGTGTTAGAAGAAGATGCATTAGAAATGTTTGGCACTAATCTTTGTACGATGAGCATGATTGCAATGTTGTTAGTATGAATTCTTTGAATATCCATGATGCTAATGATATGCAAAGCCACAAGCTTGGGGAAGCTATGTTTGATGAAGAGATATTTTTGTCCCCCAAGTTTGAATGAGCAAATTTATTATGATGAAAGCATGCCTCCTATCTATGATGATTATTATGATGACACGTATGCTATAAAGAATAATGATAACCATGAAGATTTTAGTTTTCAATTGGATTATGCCTCACATGATAGTTATTTTGTTGAGTTTGCTCCCACTACTATTCATGAGAAGAAATTTGCTTATGTGGAGAGTAATAAAAATTCTATGCTTGTAGATAATGAAATAGTTCTTTATGTGATAGTTATATTGTTGAATTCATTCATGATGCTACTGAAAATTATTATGAGGGAGGAATATATGCTTGTAGGAATTGCAATAATATCAAAGTTTCCTCTCTATGTGCTTAAAATCTTGAAGTTATGCTTGTTTTGCCTTCCTATGCTAGTTGATTATTGTTCCCATAAGTTGTTTGCTCACAAAATCCCTATGCACAGGAAGTGGGTTAGACTTAAATATGCTAGTCATATTCTTCATGATGCTCTCTTTATGTTTCAATTCTTATCCTTTATGTGAGCATCATTGAAGTTCATCATGCCAGCTAGGGGCGTTAAACGATAGCGCTTGTTGGAGGCAACCTGATTTTTTTTGTTCCTTGCTTTTTGTTCCTCTTTAGTAATAAATAATTAATATAGCCTCTGTTTATATGTGGTTTTATGTTTAATTAGTGTTTGTGCCAAGTATAACCTTTGGGAAGACTTGGGGAAAGTCTTTGCGATCTGCTGTAAAAAACAGAAACTTTAGCGCTCACGAGATTTGCTGCCATGTTTTACTGGCGAGTGCTACTTAGTTAATTCTTATTGAAGATGATTAATAGATAAATTCCTCACGTCCATAAATTTAGTTTAGAATTTTTGGGGTTCCAGAAGTACACATTTGATCCAGATTGCTACAGGCTGTTCTGTTTTTGACATATTCTGTTTTCATTGTGTTGTTTGCCTATTTTGATGAATCTATGAGTAGTATCGGAGGTATGAAACCATAGAGAAGTTGGAATACAGTAGATATGACACCAATATGAATTTAGAATGAGTTAACAAACAGTACCAAAAGTGGTTGAAAGTGCAAGTGGCACTTATACATATTTTGGTGTGTTGACAATGTGGTTAATGGAACTAATATCGGTTGCTAAAGTTTATCTCAGGATATTGGTTCTAAGTGCCCACGATGGATATGTGCCCCCCCATTACAAAAAGGGAAAAGGCGTGGTCTTTCGACACTTCGAAGGTTTTAGTTTTGGTTTGCTTTGAGTCGTAGGAAAGACCGCACTATTAAGAGGGGTTTGTGTGGATGAAAGTCGTGTGGGAATGCCATTGCCAAGCCTTACTCTCTTATCCTTCCCACTCCGACCACCTAAAAGAACCTAGTGTGTGTTGTGGTACTCAGAAAGCTTGCAACATAAAGTTACTGGGTACCCCATGTTCACGGGGTCCTTTGACCCCCGTGCACACGGGGTACTGCGTAACTCTCTGAGTACCCCGTGCGCACGAGGTCTTTTGACCCCCGTGCGCACGGGGTACTACGTAACTCTCTAGGTACCCCGTGCGCACGGGGTGGTGTGATAGTCTCTAAGTACCCCGTGCGCAGGGGGGTGACTTAGCCCATGCGCACGGGGTCCAACGGGCAGAAATCCCCACCAGCTCAAGAACACTATATATAGGGCCTTCTACCACCTCCAACCCTTAACCCTAATGTCTTGTTGAGCTCCACCATTGCTACACCCCATTTTGCTCAATACTCTCAATCCCTCCACCCAAACTTGTTGAAACTTCGGGAATTGGGAGAGCAAGACCCGATCTACAACTTGACCAAACCAAATCGCGTTCCCCACAACATTTCTTCCCCATTGACTTTGTTACTCTTGGAGCTTGGGCTCCTAGGCGGCTATAGGTTCCTCCGGAAGCTTCCTTGCTTGTGGTGTGCTCCGGAGAAGTTTGTAAAGGTGTGGTGGTCGCCTTAAAGACCAACCCCGAGTGATTCGAGGCTCATCCATTGGGGGTGACTCGAAGGAGAATACGGTGAGCCTTCGGTGGCGTTCCGCAAGCTTTGGCTCCGGCACCGCTCCAAACGGAGAGTAGCTCTTTCCCAAGGAAGAGTCAACTTCGGGTTAAAATCCGCGTCCTTGTCTCACTTGTGGTTAATCCTTTCTCGCACCTTTCTTTGTTGTCGTTTGCTTGTTGGCTTACTAATTAGTTTGTTGCCTAGCATATTTATCTTGGAGCTTGCTTGTCATATAGGTTGCATTCACCTAGTTGCATATCTAGTGAACTCTTTTATCCGCTAAGCCTTAAAATCGACAAGAAAGATTAAAATTTGTAGTCTCCTATTCACCCCCCCTCTAGTCGACTGTATCGATCCTTTCAATTGGTATCAGAGCCTCGTGCTCTAATATAAGGTTTTACAACCTTAGAGGATATGGTCGATCTAGGGAATGAGGGTGGTGGCACACCCATTGCGGAGGATGGTCAAAACCAACCGCCCGCCGCGACCGAGGAACTTGGTGCTCCTATCGTTGCTCCCGCCGCTCCTACTAACCCGAGTGTCCCCTTGACCGCGGCCGATCTTCTTTCAATGTTTGCGAACCTCAAAGTCTATATGTTGAAAGAGGTTCAGGCCTCGGTCAAGGAGGAAATTGATGCTTGCTTAAAGCCATCAACGTCTGCATCAAACTCGTTTGATCAAAATGAGGTTCATGATGCGGATGACTTGAGGGAACCTCTTGCTTCTCCGGCTCGTACTCAAGTTCCCAAGTACAATGCCGTGGAACCCTTTTACTCTCCTCAACCCTTGCAACATCCCCAGATTAATCCTGTTGGGCCTCCGCCCCCTTTGAAAGCTAATGCATTTGCTAAGTGGAATCTAGATATGGAGTCTCACATGCGCAGTGCTTCAACTCAATTGTGGTGGATTGTGGTCAATGGATTCAACCCCAAGGACCCAATGAATCTCACTCCAAGGGAAGAGTTGACGACAAACTCAATGCTACCGCACACAACATGCTTCGCACCGCTGTGACTGAAGACTATAGTGACTTCCATTGCTCTTCTCAAAACCGCAAAGGAAATGTTGGGATTGCCTTGAGGAGGCTCTTGAAGGAGATGAAGCAATTCGAAGATCTCTGTTGGCTTTGCTTAAGCAAGAAGTCAATCTCTTTGTGAGGAATGAGGGTGAGTCCGCATAAGAGGTTTACCGAAGGTTGAAGTCCCTTGTGCTCAACTTGAGAACCTTTTGGGTGCACTTGGGCAAAATGATGATTTCATCAAGGACAAGTTCATCGATGCTATGGTTCTCATGGAACATACCATGGTCATGATGGTTCATCAACATCCGGACTATCACAAGTTGACCGCGGCTCAAGTTGTTTCCACCTTCTCTACCCATGTTCTTTTGGAAACCAAGTCCAAGAAAACATTGCAATAGCTCAAGCAACCAAGAACTCCAATCTTGCTTTGAAGGCCAAGAAAGTGATAAGCCAACCTCAAGGGAGGAAGAAGTGAGTGAAGAGATATGTGAGGAGGATAATGATACCTCATGCCCGGCAAATGATTTTGCAGAAGACTTGGCTCTCTTAGTCAAGAAGTACTCCGGGACCATGGAAAACAAAGGAAAAATCTTCAGGGAAGATATTTTGGAAGAAGGAAATGCTACAATTGTGATAGCCGAAGACACTTTGTTCATGATTGTCCGTATGAGAGACATGAAGACAAGTCCGAGAAGCTTGTTCTTAAGAAGAAGAAGTTCACCAAGTTTGCAAATAGGAAGGATGAAAAGGCTCTTGTTCATGAAGAATACATGTCTGGAGATGAAGATGACAGTGATGATGATCAAGTGGGCACGACCGCCTTTGCCATGCATGCCACTACCTCCTCCACCACCACCGGCCTCTTCGACTCTCCAAATGAGGACAAGCCGTTCACTCATCGGTGCCTCCTGGCCAAAGAGGACTATGTCTCCGGTGGAACTCAATGGGTGATCGACAGTGGATGCACCAATCATATGACTGAGAAAGGGAGATGCTTGTGGAGTTCGTTGATTCACTCAAGGCCTCTTCGAACATCTCCTTTGGTGACAATAGCAAGGGCAAGGTATTGGGATTGGGCAAGGTGGTAATCTCTAATGATTCATCACTTTCAAATGTCATGCTTGTCGATCCCTTCACTACAATTACTTTCAACTATTCAATTGGCTGTCGGATATGATTCACATTTTGGTGAATTCCATGTGACCGTCTTTAAGAGAAGCAATCTCGAAGTGGTCTTCGTTGGGCATGTTGAAGACAACCTTTACGTGGTTGATTTCTTGAAAGAGAAAACTCATCTTGCAACATGCCTAATGGCCAAGGCCGACGTGGGGTGGCTATTGCACCGTAGGCTAGCCCACGTGGGCATGAGAAATTTACAAGCTCTCTTAAAGGGGGAGCACATTCTTGGAATAACCAATGTGTATTTTGCCAAAGATCGTCCTTGTAGTGCTTGCATTGCCAGAAAGCTTCATGAAAAAGCTCATAAAGTGAAGACTATCATCATCACCTTGAGGCCCCTTGAGCTATTCATTTGGATCTATTTGGGCCTCCAACATATGATAATTTGGGAGGGAGGAGGTATTGCCTTGTCATATTTTGATGACTTCACAAATACTTGGGTGTTCTTTCTCAAGACTAAAGATGAAACTCAAGAAACCTTCATCAACTTTGCCAAAGAAGCTCAACGTCAACATGACTGTGAGATCAAGGCAATCCTGAAGTGACAATGGCACCGAGTTTAAACTATACCATGGATGAATTCTTGAGTGAAGAGGGGATAAAGCACCAATATGCCGCACCATATACTCCCCAACAAATTGGTGTTGCGGAGAGGAAGAATCGGACTCTTATTGAGATGGCTAGGACCATGCTTGATGAGTACAAATCACCATACAAGCTTTGGGCAGAAGCCATCAACACCGCGTGCCATGCTTCAAACCGGCTTTATCTTCGCAAGCTCAAGAACAAGACCCCTTATGAGCTCCTAATGGGAGAAAGCCCAACGTCAAATACTTTCGGGTATTCGTTGTAAGTGTTTCATTTTAAACAAAAAAACCATGTTAGCTAAATTTGAGTCTAGATTTATGAGGGCATATTTGTTGGATATGCATCAAACTCTCATGCTTACCGAGTTCTCAATAAATCCACCGGTGCATTGAGGAAACGTAAATGTGGAGTTTGATGAAGATAACGGCTCCCGTATGGAGCAAATTGTTCTGGTGTGTAGGTGATGAGGCTCCTTCACAAGCTATAAGGACAATGGGGATAGGTACATTCTTCCACAAGAAACACCCCATGTACACATAGAAGAAAGGAGTAAGAGCCCCTCTTGAGGATTTTCCACAAGGGAAGTCATCACCGACACCACTTGTACAAGATGCTTCGTGAAATAATGAACCTATCCAAGAACAAGATCAAGTCCCTCATATTCCTGAGCAAGATCAAGAGCAAACTCTTCCAAATAATGAACACATCATTGAGGCTCAAGATCAAGCTCAAGGTTCATGATCAAGATCAAGATCAACCCCAACCACAAGTGTCTTCATCGTCATCACTTCCTACTGAGCAAGAACTTGTGATTGCAAAGGAGAGTGTCTCCAAGGCTAAAACAATCCCAAGGGCAAGCTTATTCATCAAGTCCAAAACCAAGTGAAGAAGAGCTTGACCGCAAAGAGCAAAAAGTGGCCGCCAAGCTAAAACATCTTCAACACCTCACCCAGAACATCTATGGAAGCATCAAAAAGGGGGTAACTACTCGTAGACGTTTGGAAAACTTTTGTGAACATCACTCGTTTGTCTCTTGTGTTGAGCCCCTTAAGGTGGAAGATGCACTTGACGATCCGGATTGGATAGATGCCATGCATGAATAAGTCAATAACTTAGCGCAACAAAGTGTGGACCCTTGTAGAAAGACCCAAGGAATTTCATAATGTCATTGGAACAAAGTGGATTTTCAAGAACAAACAAGAATGATGGACAAGTAATAAGGAATAAGGCAAGGTTAGTGGCAGAAGGTTTCACCCAAGTTGAAGGTTTGGACTTTGGTGAAACTTTTGCCCCCGTTGCCCATCTGGATCCATTCACATCTTGCTTGCTTATGCCTCTCATCATGATTTCAAATTTATATCAAATGGATGTTAAGAGTGCATTTCTTAATGGTCCTCTTAAGGAGTTGGTGTATGTCAAGCAACCTCCCGGTTTTGAAGACCCCGATCATCCCTCTCACGTTTATGAACTCCATAAGGCACTTTATGGACTCAAACAAGCACCTCATGCTTGGTATGATCACCTTACGGCGTTCCTAAGCGAGAAGGGGTTCCAGATTGGGGTAATAGATTCCACTCTCTTTACGAAGAGGGTAAAAGGAGAGTTGTTTGTCTGCCAAATATATGTTGATGATATTATCTTTGGGTCACTAACCATGCTATTAACGCTGATTTTGAGAATCTTATGACTAAGGAATTTGCGATGAGCATGATGGGAGAGTTGAAGTTCTTTCTCGGTTTTCAAGTGAAGCAATTGAGAGGCGGAACCTTCATCAATCAATCTCTATTATATCCAAGACATGCTCAAGAGATTCAAAATGCAAGATGTCAAGCCAATGAAGACACCCATGCCCATAAATGGCCAACTTCATCTTGATCCAAATGGTAAAGAAGTGGATCAAAAGGTATATCGCTCTATGATCAGTTCCTTGCTTTACCGTTGTGCATCTAGGCCAGATATTATGTTGAGTGTGTGTATGTGTGAAAGATTTCAGTCCGCTCCTAAGGAGAGCCACTATTCGGCAGTGAAAAGGATCCTTCGATATTTGGTTCATACCCCAAACTTGGGCCTTTGGTATCCGAAGGGATCATCATTTGAGTTAATGGGTTACTCGGATTCGGATTGGGCCGGAGACAAGGTTGATCGCAAGTCCACTTCTGGTTCATGTCAATTCCTAGGGAGGTTGTTGGTAAGTTGGTCTTAAAAGAAGCAAAATTGTATATCTCTCTCCACAACCGAAGCCGAGTACATTGCTGCCGGAAGTTGTTGTGCTCAATTATTATGGATGAGGCAAACCTTGATGGATTATGGTGTCAAATGTGACAAAGTGCCTCTTTGGTGTGACAATGAAAGTGCCATCAAGATCGCCGAGAATCCGGTTCGACATAGCAAGACCAAGCATATTGAGACTCGCCATCATTTCATTAGAGATCATGTGGCCAAGGGAAACATTGAGTTACTCCATGTCAACACCGAGAATCAACTAGCCGACATCTTCACCAAGCCCCTTGAAGAAGCAAGATTCCGCGAGTTAAGGCATGAGCTAAATATCTTGGATATTAGTAACTCGGGATGAAATTCTTGCTCATACACACATACTCATGTATTATCTTGCTTAGATGTAGGCACATGTCTAGGGGGAGCTAGTTCAACTCATGAGCTATCTTATCCTAGAAGTGCATAAAACAAACACAATCTTTCACATAAGCCACTTTAGGTGGTACTTGTGCTTCAAAGATGAGTATTGGTCTTGGGCCCAAGGTTCATATCTTCACGGTGCCATACCAAGTAAACTCAAACATGGTGGCCTCGGCCACCGCCCTCTCTTTACGGTTGTGTCCATGTTTGTTTTGCGTGTGTGGTGTGTTGCTTTTCGTGTTTTTTCTCTTTTTTCTTGGTGGGTTTTTCTCACTTCTCCTTTGGTACAAGTGCTCCTCATATGCCCTTCTCGTAGTGATAGGACTTTCCTCGCGGCGTATTCAGAAATATAGACCGAGTGTTTTGTGAAGTAGGTGTAAGAGTCTACACTCAGCCTTGTATTAAAAAAAATCACTCATGTCAAAGTTCCTGAATACCCCGTGCCCACGGGCTCTGTACCGTGCGCACGGGACCCTCGTGCGCACGGGGCTCACTTAGCCCGTGCGCACGGGGTCTGCAGTTTCTGGCCCTAAAGAGGTGGGGTGTGGGGGGGCTCGGGTTCATTCCCACCCACTCGCCCCCTCCACTCCCCAGGAAACCTCCAGCGCCGCCTTCGTCGCCTCCGCTCACCGGAGCTCCTCCAGGCTTCGTCGGGCTTCTTCCTCCGTGGATCTGCATCCGTGGGTTCCTCCTCCGGTTGGTCCTGTCCTCTTGTTTTCTCTCCACTAGTTCCTATCTTGTTTATAGCTTTAGGGTTTCCTCCTTAGTTTCGTTTGGCCTAGACTTTTGTTTAGACAGAATTCAATGTGCATAGGTCCCTTGGCCTCTCTGCTCCACCCACTCCTGGATTTCGATCTGGAAGTGGCTGTCGCTGGGAGACCCCCGTGTCCACGGGGTGTTTGACCCCGTGCGCACGGGGCCCCGTGTCCACGGTCCTGTACCGTGCACACGGGCTATCCAGGAACTTTTTGCCTGGATTCTGTCTAACTCCTTGCCATCCATCTTGCACTTGTACTCATTTGTGTTCGTGCTTTGTGTTGTTGGGTGTTTGCGTGTGTTTCAGACTCCGCTGACAAGAGGTCTGAGCTTCGTCGCAAGCGTGCAAAAGGAGGATCAAAGGACTACACCATTGCTCGTCATCAGCCGTCTGAAGGCATGGGTCAGGGGTCTGGGTCAGGTCAAGGCCGTGTTCGCCGTGCTGCCTCAAAGCGGCCCGTTGTTGAGACCTCCGATAATTTTGAGGAAGATTATGACTCGCAAGATGATGCTTACTATGACAACCCCAATGTTGATGATGATATAGAAGAAGAGGATGATCGTGTTGAGGAAGATGAAGAAGAGGAAGAGGTTTCTAGTCCCGAGCAAGCCATTCCGGGTGGGCGTGACCTCTGGAATATGCCTCTTGCCAAGTGGACCAAGCCAGAGATCTGGGCTGAGAGACAGACCATCCTTATGCAGCTGCCACTGGTATGTGAGTGGATCCTCGCTTCAAGAACGAGTTTCAACAAAGGGTCTATCATGAGCTTCTTATGACCAAGTCAAAGAAGTTTGCTCCTCACAAGAAAGTCAACACTGAGAGTTTGCGCGACAATGATCATCTGTATCCCGGTGTGTACTCTGCTCTTGGCAGATTGGGTCTTATTCTGTTTGTCACCTTCAACCATCCCTATAATGAAGATCTAGTGATGCAGTTCTTTGCCACTCTATTTTTCTCCAACGACTCTTCTTGCACCCTCACTTGGATGTCTGGAACGCATTGGTGCTCGACTCCTATGGCAAAGTTCTCTGAGATCATTCCCTACCCTTTTATGGATGCAGAGGCTGTTTCTGATGAGTTTGGCATTGTTAGGGAAAGTGGGCAGCGCACTAAGGATGAGATTGCCTTTGCTTACAAACAAGAGAAGTCATTTGTCACTAGGTCAATCAAAGATCTCTTGCCCCTCTATGACACCATGCGCCATATCCTGAGGTATACCCTCACTCCAAAGGCCGGGGATACCCATAACATTCGGAGCTCCATGCTAGATGTCTTTGTGTATCTTCATCAGAAGAAGAAAGTGGATGTTCTGGATTTCATGTACTATGAGCTTCGTCAGTGTGTGCAAGAGAACAAGTCCTTGATCTATGCTCCATTCATACAGGCTTTGATTGAGACTGTCTGTCCTGCAAAGTACATTGCCTCTTTCAAGACCTGTGTTCCTAAGCGCAAGTCCAACTGGACCCCGGCTGCTCCTGCTCCTTATGTGCCTATCAAGAAGGGGCGCAACCCTAGGCCTGAGGATCGTGTCACTTATACTCCAGGCATGTCCTCAACTGCACGGATCCCTCATGGTAAGGCCAAGTCTGTTGGTTCTAAGGCCATCTTTTCCAGGGGAGAGAAGAAGTCTCTGTTCAAGACCTTGAGCAACATGTTCAATATGTGCCAGTCGATTCAGCGTCGTCAGATCAAGGAAATCAACAAGGAGAAGCTTGCTCAGCGTGAGCAGAAGGCAGCAAGGGTTGCTGCTGGTGAGGAGGTTGGTCCAGGTTCAGAGGACAACGACAGTGAGGCCATTGCTCGATCTTTCCTGATGGCCGAGTGGCGTTTTAATGATGATGATGCCTCGAGTGCTCCTCCTCTTGTATAGTGGGTCTGGGTGACGCCATTTGTCTCCTTTTTGTTGTCTTGATGACAAAGGGGGAGAAGTGGTGTGGTCGTGGGTGTGTTGTGTGCGTTTGAGATCTCAAGCCTCGTGTTTCTCCTGTTGTTGGTTGGTTTAGTTGGCTTGAGATACTCTTATTTACTTTCCGTCTGTGTGGTTGTGAGACTCTAGCTTTATCATTGGACCTTGCAATTATCTCCTTATGCTTTTTGGGTCTCACATTATTTGCTCACCCCACTTTGTCATGAGATCTAGGCACCTTTATAGGTCTATTATGTTATATCTCATGACTTGACAATTGTGACCTTGGTAGAGCCTCCTATGTGTGTACTAGATGCATTCTTGTTTTCAGGCACACATATAGGGGGAGCTATCATGATCATTATATGTTCCATGGCTTTCTATCTGTTTTTCCTTTATGCCATGCTCTAACCACGTTGTCATAAATGCACCAAAAAGGGGGAGATTGAAAGTGCAAGTGGCACTTATACCATATTTTGGTGTGATGACAATGTGGTTAATGGAACTAATATCGGTTGCTAAAGTTTATCTCAAGATATTGGTTCTAAGTGCCCACGATGGAGATGTCCCCCCCCCATTTCAAAAAGGGCAAAGGTGTGGTCTTTCGACGCTTCGAAGGTTTTAGTTTTGGTTTGCTTCGAGTTGTAGGAAAGACCGCACTATTAAGAGGGATTTGTGTGGATGAAAGTCATGTGGGAATGCCATTGCCGAGCCTTACTCTCTTCTCCTTCCCACTCCGACCACCTAAAAGAACCTAGTGTGTGTTGTGGTACTCAGAAAGCTTGCAACAGAAAGTTACTCGGTACCCCATGTGCACGGGGTCCTTTGACCCCGTGCGCACGGGGTACTGCGTAACTCTCTGAGTACCCCGTGCGCATGGGGTCTTGTGACCCCCGTGCGCACGGGGTACTGCGTAACTCTCTAGGTACCCCGTGCGCACGGGGTGGTGTGATAGTCTCTGAGTACCCCATGCGCACGGGGGTGACTTACCCCGTGCGCACAGGGTCCAACGGGTAGAAATCCCCACTAGCCCATGAACACTATATATAAGGCCTTCTTCCACCTCCAACCCTTAACCCTAATGTCTTGTTGAGCTCCACCATTGCTACACCCCATTTTGCTCAATACTCTCAATCCCTCCACCCAAACTTGTTGAAACTTTGGGGATTGGGAGAGTAAGACCCGATCTACAACTTGACCAAACCAAATCGCGTTCCCCGCAACATTTCTTCCCCATTGACTTGTTACTCTTGGATCTTGGGCTCCTAGGCGGTTAGAGGTTCTACCGGAAGCTTCCTTGCTTGTGGTGTGCTCTGGAGAAGTTTGTAAAGGTGTGGTGGTCACCTTCAAGACCAACCCTGAGTGTTTCGAGGCTCATCCGTTGGGGGTGACTCGAAGGAGAATACGGTGAGCCTTCAGTGGCGTTCCGCAAGCTTTGGCTCCGACACCTCTCCAAACGGAGATTAGCTCTTCCCCAAGGAAGAGTGAACTTCGGGTTAAAATCTGCGTCCTCATCTCACTTGTGGTTAATCCTTTCCCGCACCTTACTTTGTTGCTGTATGCTTGTTGGCTTGCTAAGTAGTTTGGTGCCTAGCATGTTTATCTTGGAGCTTGCTTGTCATATAGGTTGCATTCACCTAGTTGCATATCTAGTGAACTCTTTTATCCGCTAAGCCTTAAAATCGACAAGAAAGATTAAAATTTGTAGTCTCCTATTCACCCCCCTCTAGTTGACCGTATCGATCCTTTTGGTCGTGATTTATTTTCTTATACTAACGGAGCTTACGAGTTCTCTGTTGAGTTTTGTGTTGTGAATTTTTCAAGTTTTGGGTAAAGATTTGATGGACTATAGAATAAGGAGTGGCAAGAGCCTAAGCTTGGGGATTCCCAAGGCACCCCAAGGTAATATTCAAGGACAACCAAGAGCCTAAGCTTGGGGAT
>NC_053027.1:134453447-134473397 GCF_003073215.2 Triticum urartu | reverse complement strand
TGTCAACAGAGGTCTCACACCTCTCAACACGGGCATGAGCCTGAAATCCAATTTCAGCTCTTGGAACATATGTTCTATGGCGTTCAAAACGTCATTGGAATCCCGATTCTAAGCCGTAAAGTATGGTGCACTAAACTATCAGTAGTCATCAGGATGTGTCTGTCAGGTGTTCACAACATCCACAGACGACGTTGTAGGGGTTTGCACATCGAGCGGTGCATCAAAGACGTAAGCCTTCTGTGTAGCAGTGAGGACACTCCTCGGACTACGGACCTAGTCCGCATCATTGCTTACAATATCTTTCAACTTAATCTTTCTCTAGGAACGTATTGAAACAGGGAGCTACAACGTGTGCTATTTATCTACAATATATTTGCAAAGACAATTTAGACTATGTTCATGATAATTGAGTTCATCTAATCTAATTATTTAATGAACTCCCACTCAGATAGACATCCCTCTAGTCATCTAAGTGAAACATGATCCGAATCGACTAGGCCGTGTCCGATCATCACGTGAGACGGACTAGTCATCAACGGTGAACATCTCATGTTGATAGTATCTTTTATACAATTCATGTTCGACCTTTCGGTCTTCCTTGTTCCGAGGCCATGTCTGTACATGCTAGGCTCGTCAAGTCAACCTAAGTGTATTGCGTGTGTAAATCTGGCTTACACCCGTTGCATTCGAATGTTAGAATCTATCACACCCGATCAACACGTGGTGCTTCGAAACGACGAACCTTCGCAACGGTGCACAGTTAGGGGAACACTTTCTTGAAATTTAGTGAGGGATCATCTTATTTAAGCTACCGTCGTTCTAAGCAAATAAGATGTAAAACATGATAAACATCACATGCAATCAAATAGTGACATGATATGGCCAATATCATCTTGCGCATTTGATCTCCATCTTCGAGGCGCGTCATGAACACCATAGTCACCGGCATGACACCATGATCTCCATCATCATGATCTCCATCATCATGTCTTCATGAATTTGCCTCACCAACTATTACTTCTACTACTATGGCTAACGGTTAGCAATAAAGTAAAGTAATTACATGGTGTTTTCATTGACATGCAGGTCATAAATAAATTAAGACAACTCCTATGGCTCCTGCCGATTGCCATAGTCATCTACATGCAAGTCGTGATTCCTATTACAAGAACATGATCAATCTCATCCATCACATATATCATTCATCACATCCTTTTGGCCATATCACATCACATAGCATACCCTACAAAAACAAGTTAGACGTCCTCTAATTGTTGTTGCATGTTTTACGTGGCTGCTATGGGTTTCTAGCAAGAACGTTTATTACCTACACAAAACCACAACGGTGATATGCCAATTGCTACTTACCCTTCGTAAGGACCCTTTTCATCGAATCCGATCTGACTAAAATGGGAGAGACAGACACCCGCTAGCCACCTTATGCATCAAGTGCATGTTAGTTAGTGGAACCTGTCTCACGTAAGAGTACGTGTAAGGTCGGTCCGGGCCGCTTCATCCAACAATGCCGCCGAATCAAGATAATACTAGTAACGGTAAGAAAATTGAACAAATCATCGCCCACAACTGCTTTGTGTTCTGCTCGTGCATAGAATCTATGCATAGACCTAGCTCATGATGCCACTGTTGGGGATCGTAGCAGAAATTCAAAATTTTCTACGCATCACCAAGATCAATCTATGGAGTAATCTAGCAACGAGGGAAGGAGAGTGCATCTACATACCCTTGTAGATCGCTAAGCGGAAGCGTTCAAGTGAACGGGGTTGATGGAGTCGTACTCGTCGTGATCCAAATCACCGATGATCCTAGCGCCGAACGGACGGCACCTCCGCGTTCAACACACGTACGGAACGGAGACGTCTCCACGCCTTGATCCAGCAAGGAGGAGGGAGAGGTTGAGGAAGAGAGTCCAACAGCACGACGGCGTGGTGGTGATGGAGCTCGTGGTTCTCCAGCAGGGCTTCGCCAAGCACTATGGAGGAGGAGGAGGTGTAGGAGGAGGGAGGGCTGCGCCAGGGAAGGGTGCGGCTGCCCTCTCTCTCCCTCACTATATATAGGGGGAAGGGAGGAGGGGGAGGCGCCCTAGGGTTCCCTAGGGGAGGGGCGGCGGCCACAGGGGAAACCCTAGATGGGTTTGGGCGCCCCCACCCCCTAAGGAACTTGCCCCCCAAGCCGGGAGGGGGCTGCCCTAGGGGTGGCGCCCCCACCTCTCCTGGTTACGTGAGATGGGGTGGGGGGCGCTCAGCCCCTTAGTGGGCTGGTTTGCCCCCTTCCCTTGGCCCATGAAGCCCCCCAACACTTGCCGGGCTCCCGAAACACCTTTCGGTCATGCTGGTCATCACCCGGTACCTCCGGAACACTCCGGACTCCAAAACCCTTCGTCCAATATATCAATCTTTACCTCCGGACCATTCCGGAACTCCTCGTGACGTCCGGGATCTCATCCGGGACTCCGAACAACATTCGGTAACCACATACAAGCTTCCTTTATAACCCTAGCGTCATCGAACCTTAAGTGTGTAGACCCTACGGGTTCGGGAACCATGCAGACATGACCGAGACAACTCTCCGGCCAATAACCAACAGCGGGATCTGGATACCCATGTTGGCTCCCACATGTTCCACGATGATCTCATCGGATGAACCACGATGTCGAGGATTCAATCAATCCCGTATACAATTCCCTTTGTCCAGCGGTATTGTACTTGCCCGAGATTCGATCGTCGGTATCCGATACCTTGTTCAATCTCGTTACCGGCAAGTCTCTTTACTCGTTCCGTAACACATCATCCCGTGATCAACTCCTTGGTCACATTGTGCACATTATGATGATGTCCTACTGAGTGGGCCCAGAGATACCTCTCTGTTTATTCGGAGTGACAAATCCCAGTCTCGATTCGTGCCAACCCAACAGACACTTTCGGATATACCTGTAGTGTACCTTTATAGCCACCCAGTTACGTTGTGACGTTTGGCACATCCAAAGCACTCCTACGGTATCCGGGAGTTGCACAATCTCATGGTCTAAGGAAATGATACTTGACATTAGAAAATCTTTAGCAAACGAACTACACGATCTTGTGCTAGGCTTAGGATTGGGTCTTGTCCATCACATCATTCTCCTAATGATGTGATCCCGTTATCAATGACATCCAATGTCCATGGTCAGGAAACCATAACCATCTATTGATCAACGAGCTAGTTAACTAGAGGCTTACTAGGGACATGGTGTTGTATATGTATCCACACATGTATCTGAGTTTCCTATCAATACAATTCTAGCATGGATAATAAATGATTATCATGAACAATGAAATATAATAATAATAACTAATTTATTATTGCCTCTAGGGCATATTTCCCAACAATGAAAATGACGTTGATGATGATCAAGTGGGCACGGCCGCCTTCGCCATGCATGCCACTACCTCCTCCTCCACCACCGGCCTCTTCGACTCTCCAAACGAGGACAAGCCATTCACTCATCGATGCCTCATGGCCAAAGAGGTAAAAACAAAGTCCAAACCCAAGAGACCCGACAACTACACTCCCAATGTCTCATGTGAGATAGTGGAGGATGAGTGTGAGGAGGGTGTGGATAATGATGAGGAATCCTTAATGGCTTTCATGAAAACTCTTCATGGTGAAGCTCGTGCTCGTTTTGGCGATCTCCTTAAGTCACTCGCCGAACGCGATGACTTTATTGAGAACGTTGAGAACCTCCTTATAGAGGAAAAAGAGAGAGTTGATCTCCTCGAGCACGAACTTAATGAAGAGAGTGTCATGAGAGCATCACTTGAGGAAGCCTTATCTGCTCATCAAATTGACTTTGTTAAAACCAACGATGCTTTGCAACTTGCTCTTGAGAATAAAGATGCTCTTAACGTTAGAGTTGAAAAACTTCTAGTTGACCATACAAGACTTGTTGAGGAGCATGAGTTCCTTGTGATTAGTTCCAAGGTTGTCAAAGGTGACCTCATTGCTCTCACCGAGTCTTATGCTCAATTAAAAGCTACAACCATTAAGGCTCTCACTTCCGTACCTCATATTGATTTAAATGATGATGCTTGTATGGCTAACTTTGCTCATGATTGCACCTCCCTTCAAGAGGAAAATAAGAAGTTGAAAGCTCAAATTGAGAAAGGGCTTGTATCATGCATCCAAGGGGAGAAAAACCTAAATGATCTCTTGAGCAACCAAAAGGAGTGTGTTGCCAAGGAGGGAGTTGGGTTTAATCCCGCATCTAAGAGTGGTAAGAAGAAGAAGAAGAAGAAGAAGAACAAGAAGATCGTCCGACTCCTTCCCCTCCCCAAAAGGTAGTGTTTGTGCAAGAAGGGCACAAGGAGAAGGAGAAGGAAATGAAGGGTGTTGGGAATGGTAAGGTCATTAGGGACAAGCTATTCCCAAGAATTTTTCCGGCAAGAACAATCCATCATATGTTCTCATGAGAGGAGATGATGGCTATACCTTTGCAAAATTTGTTGGAACTAACTATGATGATTATGCTTGGACTATTTGGGTTCCCAAGACCCTTGTTGCTAACTCACCAGGACCCATTGCAAAATGGGTACCTATAACCAAAGCTTGATTATTGTAGGACTATGTCTCCGGTGGAACTCAATGGGTGATCGACAGTGGATGCACCAATCATATGACCGGAGAAAGGGAGATGCTTGTGGAGTTCGTTGATTCACTCAAGGCCTCTTCGAACATCTCCTTCGGTGACAATAGCAAGGGAAAGGTATTGGGTTTGGGCAAGGTGGTAATCTCTAATGATTCATCTCTTGCAAATGTCATGCTTGTCCAATCCCTTCACTACAATTTACTTTCAACTATTCAATTGGCTCGTGCCGGATATGATTCACATTTTGGTGAATTCCATGTGACCGTCTTTAAGAGAGCAATCTCAAAGTGGTCTTTGTTGGGCATGTTGAAGACAACCTTTACGTGGTTGATTTCTCAAAGAGAAAACTCATCTTGCAACATGCCTAATGGCCAAGGCCGACGTGGGGTGGCTATGGCACCGTAGGCTAGCCCACGTGGGCATGAGAAATTTACAAGCTCTCTTAAAGGGGGAGCACATTCTTGGACTAACCAATGTGTCTTTTGCCAAAGATCGTCCTTGTAGTGCTTGCATTGCGCGGAAAGCTTCATGAAAAAGCTCATAAAGTGAAGACTATCATCACCACCTTGAGGCCCCTCGAGCTTATCCATTTGGATCTATTTGGGCCTCCAACATATGATAGTTTGGGAGGAAGGAGATATTGCCTTGTCATTGTTGATGACTTCACAAGATATACTTGGGTGTTCTTTCTCAAGACTAAAGATGAAACTCAAGAAACCTTCATCAACTTTGCCAAAGAAGCTCAACGTCAACATAACTGTGAGATCAAGGCAATCCGAAGTGACAATGGCACCGAGTTCAAAAACTATACAATGGATGAATTCTTGAGTGAAGAGGGGATAAAGCACCAATATGCCGCACCATATACTCCCCAACAAAATGGTGTTGCGGAGAGGAAGAATCGGACTCTTATTGAGATGGCTAGGACCATGCTTGATGAGTACAATCCATACAAGCTTTGGCAGAAGCCATCAACACCGCGTGCCATGCTTCAAACCGGCTTTATCTTCGCAAGCTCAAGAACAAGACCCCGTATGAGCTCCTAATCGGGAGAAAGCCAACGTCAAATACTTTCGGGGTATTCGGTTGTAAGTGTTTCATTTTAAACAAGAAATCCCGGTTAGCTAAATTTGAGTCTAGAACTTATGAGGGCATATTTGTTGGATATGCATCAAACTCTCATGCTTACCGAGTTCTCAATAAATCCACCGGGTGCATTGAGGAAACGGTAAATGTGGAGTTTGATGAAGATAACGGCTCCCGCATGGAGCAAATTGTTCCTAGTGTTGTAGGTGATGAGGCTCCTTCACAAGCTATAAGGACAATGGGGATAGGCCACATTCTCCCACAAGAAACACCCCATGTCCAAGTAGAAGAAGAAGGAGTAAGAGCCCCTCTTGAGGATTTTCCACAAGGGAAGTCATCACCGACACCACTTGTACAAGATGCCTTGGGAAGTAATGAACCTATCCAAGAACAAGATCAAGACCCTCATATTCCTGAGAAGATCAAGAGCAAACTCTTCCGAATAATGAAGAACCAATCATTGAGGCTCAAGATCAAGCTCAAAGTCATGATCAAGATCAAGATCAACCCCAACCACAAGTGTCTTCATCGTCATCACTTCCTACTGAGCAAGAACCTGTGTTTGCAAAGAGAAGAGTGTCTCCAAGGCTAAAGCAATCTCAAGGGCAAGCTTCTTCATCAAGTCCAAAACCAAGTGAAGAAGAGCTTGACCGCAAGAGAAAAAAGTGGCCGCCAAGCTAAAACATCTTCAACACCTCACCGAGAACATCTACAAGCATCAAAAAGGGGGTAACTACTCGTAGACGTTTGGCAAACTTTTGTGAACATCACTCGTTTGTCTCTTGTGTTGAACCCCTTAAGGTGGAAGATGCCTGACGATCCGGATTGGATAGATGCCATGCATGAAGAACTCAACAACTTCACACGCAACAAAGTGTGGACCCTTGTAGAAAGACCCAAGGAATTTCATAATGTCATTGGAACAAAGTGGATTTTCAAGAACAAACAAGATGAATATGGACAAGTAATAAGGAACAAGGCAAGGTTAGTGGCACAAGGTTTCACCCAAGTTGAAGGTTTGGACTTTGGTGAAACTTTTGCCCCCGTTGCCCGTCTCGAATCCATTCGCATCTTGCTTGCTTATGCCTCTCATCATGATTTCAAATTATATCAAATGGATGTTAAGAGTGCATTTCTTAATGGTCCTCTTAAGGAGTTGGTGTATGTCAAGCAACCTCCCGGTTTTGAAGACCCGATCATCCCTCTCACGTTTATGAACTCCATAAGGCACTCTATGGACTCAAACAAGCACCTCGTGCTTGGTATGATCACCTTACGGCGTTCCTAAGCGAGAAGGGGTTCCAGATTGGGGTAATAGATTCCACTCTCTTTACGAAGAGGGTAAAAGGAGAGTTGTTTGTCTGCCAAATATATGTTGATGATATTATCTTTGGGTCAACTAACCATGCTATTAACGTTGAGTTTGAGAATCTTATGACTAAGGAATTTGCGATGAGCATGATGGGAGAGTTGAAGTTCTTTCTCGGTTTTCAAGTGAAGCAATTGAGAGGCGGAACCTTCATCAATCAATCTCGTTATATCCAAGACATGCTCAAGAGATTCAAAATGCAAGATGTCAAGCCAATGAAGACACCCATGGCCACAAATGGTCAACTTCATCTTGATCCAAATGGTAAAGAAGTGGATCAAAAGGTATATCGCTCTATGATCGGTTCCTTGCTTTACCTTTGTGCATCTAGGCCAGATATTATGTTGAGTTGTGTGTATGTGTGCAAGATTTCAATCCGCTCCTAAGGAGAGCCACTATTCGGCAGTGAAAAGGATCCTTCGATATTTGGTTCATACCCCAAACTTGGGCCTTTGGTATCCCAAGGGATCATCATTTGAGTTAATGGGTTACTCGGATTCGGATTGGGCCGGAGACAAGGTTGATCGCAAGTCCACTTCCGGTTCATGTCAATTCCTAGGGAGATCGTTGGTAAGTTGGTCTTCAAAGAAGCAAAATTGTATATCTCTCTCCACACCGAAGCCGAGTATATTGCTGCCGGAAGTTGTTGTGCTCAATTATTATGGATGAGGCAAACTTTGATGGATTACATGGTGTCAAATGTGACAAAGTGCCTCTTTGGTGTGACAATGAAAGTGCCATCAAGATCACGAATCCGGTTCAACATAGCAAGACCAAGCATATTGAGATTCGTCATCATTTCATTAGAGATCATGTGGCCAAGGGAAACATTGAGTTACTCCATGTCAACACCGAGAATCAACTAGCAGACATCTTCACCAAGCCCCTTGACGAAGCAAGATTCCGCGAGTTAAGGCATGAGCTAAATATCGTGGATATTAGTAACTTCGGATGAAACTCTTGCTCACACACACATACTCATGTACTATCTTGCTTAGATGTAGGCACATGTCTAGGGGGAGCTAGCTCAACTCATGAGCTATCTTATCCTAGAAGTGCATAAAACAAACACAATCTTTCACATAAGCCACTTTAGGTGGTACTTGTGCTTCAAAGATGAGTATTGGTCTTGGGCCCAAGGTTCATATCTTCGCGGTGCCATACCAAGTAAACTCAAACATGGTGGCCTCGGCTTGAGGGTTGTCCGTGTTTGTTTCGTGTGTGTGGTGTGTGTTTCTTTTCTTTTTTGGTTGGTTCTCCTCGCTTCTTTTGGTACAAGTGCTCCACATATACCCTTTCCATAGTGATAGGACTTTCCTTCGCGGCGTGTTCAGAAATGTAGACCGAGTGCTTTGTGAAGTAGGGGTAAGAGTATACACTCAGCCCTGTATTTAAAAATCCACTCATGTCAAAGTTCCTGAATACCCCGTGCGCACGGGCCTGTACCGTGCACACGGGGCCCCCGTGCCCACGGGCTCTGTACCGTGCGCACGGGGCTCACTTAGCCCGTGCGCACGGGGTCTGCGGTTTCTGGTCCTGAAGAGGTGGGGCGGGGGGGCTCGGGTTCATCCCACCCATTCGCCCCCTCCACTCCCCAGGAAGCCTCCAGCGCCGCCGCCGTCGCCTCCACTCGCCGGAGCTCCTCCAGGCTTGTCGGGTTCTCCTCCGTGGATCTGGCATCCTGATGGGGTCCTCCTCCGGTTGGTCTTGTCCCCTTGATCTCATCTCCTTGAGTTCCTTTCTTTTGTTCTAGCTTTAGGGTTTCTTTGCTCCCTAGATTCGTTTGGCCTCAACTAGCTTGTAGATAAGTCTAGTGCTTAGATCCGTTGGTCCCTCTGCTGCACCCACTCCCGGAGCTCTTTCTGGTAGTGGCTGCCACTGGGAGACCCCCGTGTCCATGGGGTGTTTGACCCCCGTGCGCACGGGGCCCATGCGCACGCCCGTGCCCACGGTCCTGTACCGTGCGCACGGGACCCCCGTGCCCACGGGGTCTAAACCCCCGTGCGCACATTATCCAGGAACTATTGCCTAGACTTTTGTCTATCTCCTTGCCATTTATCTTGCACTTGTACTCATTTGTGCCTCGTGCTTTGTGTTGTTGGGTTTTGTGTGTGTTTCAGACTCCGCTGACAAGAGGTCTGAGCTTCGTCGCAAGCGTGCAAAAGGAGGATCAAAGGACTTCACCATTGCTCGTCGTCAGCCAGAAGGCATGGGTCAGGGGTCTGGGACAGGTCAGGGCCGTGCTCCGTGCAGCCTCAAAGCGGCCCGTTGTTGAGGCTTCCGATGAATCTGAGGAAGAATATGACTCACAAGATGATGAGATAGAAGAAGAAGAGGATCGTGGTGAGGAAGATGAAGAAGATGATCGTGGTGAGGAAGATGAAGAAGAGGAAGAGGAGTCTAGTCCGGAGGAAGCCACTCCGGCAGGCGTGACCTCCGGAATATGCCTCTTGTCAAGTGGACCAAGCCAGAGATCTGGGCTGAGAGACAGAACCATCCGTATGTTAAGGCCACGAGTATGGGAATGGATCCCCGTTTCAAGAATGGGTTTCAGCAAAGAATCTATCATGAGCTTCTTATGACCAAGTCAAAGAAGTTTGCTCCTCACAAGCAAGTCAACACTGAGAGTTTGCGCGACAATGATCATCTGTATCCCGGTGTGTACTCCGCTCTTGGACGACTGGGTCTGATTCCGTTTGTCACCTTCAACCACCCCTACAATGAAGATCTAGTGATGCAGTTCTTTGCCACTCTGTACTTCTCCAATGATTCTGCTCGCACCCTCACATGGATGTCCGGAACGTATCAGTGCTAGCTCCTATGGCAAAGTTCTCCGAGATCATTCCCTACCCATTCATGGATGAAGAGACTGTTTTCTGATGAGTTTGGCATTGTTCGGGAAAGTGGGCAGCGCACTAAGGATGAGATTGCCTTTGCTTACAAACAAGAGAAGTCGTTTGTCACTGGGTCAATCAAAGACCTCTTGCCCCTCTATGACACCATGCGCCATATCCTGCGGTATACCCTCACTCCAAAGGCCGGGGATTCCCATAACATTCGGAGCTCCATGCTTGATGTCTTTGTGTATCTTCATCAGAAGAAGAAAGTGGATGTTCTGGATTTCATGTACTACGAGCTGCGTCAGTGTGTACAAGAGAACAAGTCTTTGATCTATGCTCCATTCATACAGGCGTTGATTGAGACCGTCTGTCCAGCAAAGTACATTGCTAGCTTCAAGACTGTTGTTCCCAAGCGCAACTCCAACTGGACCCCAGCTGCTCCTGCTCCCTATGTGCCCATCAAGAAGGGGCGCAACCCTAGGCCTGAGGATCGTGCTACTTACACTCCAGGCATGTCCTCTACTGCACGGATCCCTCGTGGTAAGGCCAAGTCTGTTGGCTCTGAGGCCATCTTTGCCAAGGGAGAGAAGAAGTCGCTGTTCAAGACCTTGAGCAACATGTTCAAGATGTGTCAGTCGATTCAGCGTCGTCAGATCAAGGAAATCAACAAGGAGAAGCTTGTTCGGCGTGAGCAGAAGGCAGCAAGGCTGCTGCTGGTGAGGAGGTCGGTCCAGGTTCAGAGGACGTCGACAGTGAGGCCACTGCTCGGTCTTTCCCAATGGCCGGGTGGCGTTTTGATGATGATGATGATGCCTCGAGTGCTCCTCCTCTTGTCTAGTGGGTCTCGTGTCGCCATTTGTCTCCTTTTTGTTGTCTTGATGACAAAGGGGGAGAAGTGTGTGTGTGTGTTGTGTGTTCGTGGTGTGTTGAGATCTCAAGCCTCGTGTTTCTCCTGTTGGTTGGTTTTAGTTGGCTTGAGATACTCTTATTTCCTTTCCGTCTGTGTGGTTGTGAGACTCTAGCGTTATTGTGAGACTCTAGCTTTATTATTGAACCTTGCAATTATCCTCTTATGCTTATTGGGTCTCACATTATTTGCTCACCACACTGTGTCATGAGATCTAGGCACCGTTATAGGTTTATTTGATGAATCTCATGACTTAACAATAATGATCTTGGTCGAACCTCCTATGGGTGTACTAGATGCATTCTTGTTTTCGGGCACACATATAGGGGGAGCTATCATGATCATTATTTGTTCCATGGCTTTCTATCTTTATCCTCTTTGCCATGCTCTAACCACGTTGTCATCAATGCACCAAAAAGGGGGAGATTGAAAGTGCTAATGGCACTTAAGCTATATTTTGGTGTGATGACAATGTGGTTAGTTGAACTAATATCGGTTGCTAAAGTTTATCTCAGGTTATTGGTTCTAAGTGCCCGCGATGGAGATGTGCGACCCCCCATTTCAAAAAGGACAAAGGCGTGGTCTTTCGACGCTTCGAAGGTTTAGTTTTGGTTTGCTTCGAGTCGTAGGAAAGACCGCACTATTAAGAGGGGTCTGTGTGGATAAATGTTGTGTGGGAATGCCTTTGTCCGAGCCTTACTCTCTTACCCTTCCCACTCCAACCACCTCATATGAACCTAGTGTGTGTGTGTGGTACTCAGAAAGTGCAACAGTAAGTTACTGGGTACCCCGTGCGCACGGGGTCTTTTGACCCCCGTGCGCACGGGGTACTGGGTAACTCTCTGGGTACCCCGTGCGCACGGGGTCTTTTGACCCCCGTGCGCACGGGGTACTGCGTAACTCTCTGGATACCCCGTGCGCACGGGGTCTTTTGACCCCCGTGCGCACGGGGTGGTGCGATTGTCTCTGGATACCCCATGCGCACGGGGCTGACTTAGCCCGTGCGCACGGGGTCCAACGGGCAGAAATCCCCACCAGCCCATGAACACTATAAAAAGGCCTTTTCCTCCTCCAACCTTAACCCTAATGTCTTGTTGAGCTCCACCATTGCTACACCCCATTTTGCTCAATACTCTCAATCCCTCCACCCAAACTTGTTGAAACTTTGGGGATTGGGAGAGCAAGACCCGATCTACAACTTGACCAAACCAAATCGCGTTCCCCGCAACATTTCTTCCCCATTGACTTGTTACTCTTGGAGCTTGGGCTCCTAGGCGGTTAGAGGTTCCTCCGGAAGCTTCCTTGCTTGTGGTGTGTCGGAGAAGTTTGTAAAGGTGTGGTGGTCGCCTTCAAGACCAACCCCGAGTGGTTCGAGGCTCATCCGTTGGGGGTGACTCGAAGGAGAATACGGTGAGCCTTTGGTGGCATTCCGCAAGCTTTGGCTCCGGCACCGCTCCAAACGGAGATTAGCTCTTCCCCAAGGAAGAGTGAACTTCGGGTTAAAATCCACATCCTCGTCTCACTTGTGGTTAATCCTTTCCCGCACCTTTCTTTGTTGTTGTATGCTTGTTGGCTTGCTAAGTAGTTTGTTGCCTAGCTTTTCTTCTTGGAGCTTGCTTGTCATATAGGTTGCATTCACCTAGTTGCATATCTAGTGAACTCTTTTATCCGCTAAGCCTTAAAATCTACAAGAAAGATTAAAATTTGTAGTCTCCTATTCACCCCCCCTCTAGTCGACCGTATCGATCCTTTCACATGTGCTCATGATAAGCATATTTTGTATCTTCGGGGCTACACTCCTCTTCTTCCTCTTCACCCGCTTCTTCCACACTAGCCTTGGCCTTCAAAGCAAGGTTGGCCTTCTTTGCTCGTTGAGAATGCAATGCCGCATTATTGGCGGTCTTGTCCAAGATCCTCATTGCAACAAACTCATCCAACACTTCACTGGAGGACAAGGCATGAAAGTCCGGCCTTTGAAGGATGCCGGAGGACATGGCCTTATGGTAAGGCATCATGGCATTGAGAAACTTGCGCTTGATCCACTTGTCATCCGTATCCTTGCCCCCATGATCTGGAGTGAGACCGCAAGAGTGGTTAACTTCCGGTAAAGATCTTGAGGTTCTTCATCTTCATTCATTGCAAACTCATCGGCTTCATCTTGCACCACTTCAAAGTTTGAGCGTTGAATGCTTATGCTTCCCTTCTAAATCTGAATGACATGTTGCCATGCTTCCTTGGCCACGATGAAAGGACGGAGATGCGCAATATATTCGGGTGGAATTGCTTCTTGGAAAATGAAGAGAGCGGACTCGTTGAATTGATGATCTATGGCTTCTCTAGGAGTGAAGTTGCTTGGGTCGTGTGGGTAGAAACATTGCTCAATAATTTTCCAAAGATTAGTAGAGCTATTATTTAAATGATGTTTAAAGCGATAGACCCAAGGGACAAAATCCTCATTTTTCACAATCTTGGGAGGAGGACCAACATGATTCATATGCGTGGAGGGAACCGGTCCTACATAAGTAATTGTTGGTTCAACATGGGCAAAGATGCCATTTCCACTTCTACCACTAGTCAAAGGAACTTGATCACTAGTACCTTCCCCATTGTTGGAGTTAGCATACGTCACCTTGTTAGTGGGATCGGCCACTTCCAACGGTGCAGTGGAAACTTTAAGACCATCAAGAAAATTCTTAAGCATGCCTTTGACCTCGGCCGTCATGGAGGTTCTCAATGTGTCTGCTACCTCTTGAGCATGCGTTGGTTTTTCCCTTAAGAGGAAAGGGTGAATGCAGCACAGTAGCGTAAGTATTTCCCTCAGTTTTTGAGAACCAAGGTATCAATCCAGTAGGAGGTAACACACAAGTCACCTAGTACCTGCACAAACAAACAAGAACCTCGCAACCAACGCGATAAAGGGGTTGTCAATCCCTTCACGGTCACTTACGAAAGTGAGATTTGATAGAGATAATAAGATAAATATTTTTGGTATTTTTATGATATAGATTGGAAAATAAAGATTGCAAAATAAACGGTAATAGAAATAGCAAATTGATATGGAAATAATATGATGGAAGATAGACCCGGGGGCCATAGGTTTCACTAGTGGCTTCTCTCAAGATAGCAAATTCTACGGTGGGTGAACAAATTACTGTCGAGCAATTGATAGAAAAGCGAATAATTATGAGAATATCTAGGCATGATCATGTATATAGGCATCACGTCCGCGACAAGTAGACCGAAACGATTCTGCATCTACTACTATTACTCCACACATCGACCGCTATCCAGCATGCATCTAGAGTATTAAGTTCATAAGAACAGAGTAACGCATTAGGCAAGATGACATGATGTAGAGGGATAAACTCAAGCAATATGATATAAACCCCATCTTTTTATCCTCGATGACAACAATACAATACGTGCCTTGCTGCCCCTGCTGTCACTAGGAAAGGACACCACAAGATTGAACCCAAAGCTAAGCACTTCTCCCATTGCAAGAAAGATCAATCTAGTAGGCCAAACCAAACTGATAATTCGAAGAGACTTGCAAAGATATTTAAATCATGCATAAAGAATTCAGAGAAGAATCAAATATTGTTCATAGATAATCTTGATCATAAACCCACAATTCATCGGATCTCGACAAAACACACCGCAAAAAGAATTACATCGGAATAGATCTCCAAGAGAATCGAGGAGAACTTTGTATTGAGATCCAAAGAGAGAGAAGAAGCCATCTAGCTAATAACTATGGACCCGAAGGTCTGTGGTAAACTACTCACACATCATCGGAGAGGCTATGGTGTTGATGTAGAAGCCCTCCATGATCGATTCCCCCTCCGGCAGAGCCGGAAAAGGCCCCAAGATGGGATCTCATGGGTACAGAAGGTTGCGGCGGTGGAAATAGGGTTTCGTGGTGCTCCTGGATGTTTTCGGGGTATATGGGTATATATAGGAGGAAGAAGTACGTCGGTGGAGCTGCGAGGGGCCCACGAGGGTGGGGGCACGCCTACCCCCCTGGGCGCGCCTCCCTGCCTCTTGGCCTCCTCGCTTCTTTCTTGATGTCCACTCCAAGTCTCCTGGATCACGTTTATTCCAAAAATAACTCTCCCGAAGGTTTCATTCCATTTGGATTCTGTTTGATATTCCTTTTCTGCGAAACACTGAAATAGGCAAAAAAACAGCAATTTGCACTGGGCCTTTGGTTAGTAGGTTAGTCCCAAAAATAATATAAAAAGGTAATTAAAGCCCATTAAACATCCAAAACAGATAATATAATAGCATGGAACAATCAAAAATTATAGATACGTTGGAGACGTATCAGTGTCCAAGGCCACATTGAACTCCTCACGAGAGACTAAGGATCCCCCATCGTCCGCAACCAAAGGGGGACTCGCACCGGAGTGCTCCTCCACCTCGTCTGAGGAGTCAACCATACCCTTTGGATGGGCAAAGTCCTTAATAAAGAGACGTGGCCCTGATACCAATTGAAAGGATCGATATAGTTGACTAGAGGGGGGGTGAATAGGCAACTAACAATTTTTAGCTTTTCTTTACCAAATTAAACTTAGCATCAAAAGTAGGTTGTCTAGATATGCAACTAGGTGAGCAACCTATATGATGCAACAACAACTAGCACACAAGCAAGCAAGGGATACAACACAATATAAGCTTGCACAAGTAAAGGTAAGAGATAACCAAGAGTGGAGCCGGTGGAGACGAGGATGTGTTACTCGAAGTTCCTTCCCTTTGAGAGGAAGTACGTCTCCGTTGGAGCGGTGTGGAGGCACAATGCTCCCCAAGAAGCCACTAGGGCCACAGTATTGGTGCCCTTGAAGGCGGCGACTGAACCTTTACAAACAAGGTTGGGGCTATCTCTGTTGGGGATCGTATGCAGAAATTTAAAATTTTCTACGCATCACCAAGATCAAACTATGGAGTAATCTAGCAACGAAGGGAAGGGGAGTGCATCTACATACCCTTGTACAATCGCTAAGCGGAAGCGTTGCAAGAAGTGCGGATGAGGTAGTCGTACTCGTGCGATTTAGATCGCGGTCGATTCTGATCTAAGCGCCAAACAACGGCAACCTCCGTGTTCAACACACGTGCAGCCTGGTGACATCTCCCATGCCTTGATCCATCAAGGAGAGAGGGAGAGGTTGGGGAAGACTCCGTCCAGCAGCAAGCACGACGGCGTGGTGGTGGAGGAGGAGCGCGTGAACTCCAGCAGGACTTTGCCAAGCACTACGAGAGACGAGGAGGGGGAGGTAGGGTTGCGCCTTGGGGAGAGAGACTCGTTGTTGGGCAAGCCCAAAACCTCCACTATATATAGGGGGAGGGGAGGGGTTGCGCCCCCACCGAGGGTTCCCTCCCCTAAGGGGTGGCGGCCAAGGGGGAGAGAGAGGGGGCACACCTAGGGTGGGCCTTAGGGCCCATCTGCCCCTAGGGTTGCCCCCTCTCCTCTTGAGGGCGCCTTGGGCCTTGGTGGGAGCCCCAGCCCACCTAGGGGCTGGTCCCTTCCCACTCTTGGCCCACGCAAGCCTTCGGGGCTGGTGGCACCTCCCGGTGGACCCACGGAACCCTTCCGGTGGTCCCGGTACATTACCGGTGATGCCCGGAACACTCTCGGCGGCCAATCCACACTTCCTATATATCAATCTTTACCTCCAGACCATTCCGGAAATCCTCGTGACGTCCGGGATCTCATCCGGGACTCTGAACAACATTCAGTAACCGCATACATACTTTCCCTATAACCCTAGCGTCATCGAACCTTAAGTGTGTAGACCCTACGGGTTCGGGAATCATGCAGACATGACCGAGACATCTCTCTGGTCAATAACCAACAGCGGGATCTGGATACCCATGTTGGCTCCCACATGTTCCACGATGATCTCATCGGATGAACCACGATGTCAAGGATTCAATCAATCCCGTATACAATTCCCTTTGTCTAGCGGTACGTACTTGCCCGAGATTCGATCGTCGGTATCCCGATACCTTGTTCAATCTCGTTACCGGAAAGTCTCTTTACTCGTTCTGTAACACATCATCCCGTGATCAACTCCTGATCACATTGTGCACATTATGATGATGTCCTACCGAGTGGGCCCAGAGATACCTCTCCGTCACACGGAGTGACAAATCCCAGTCTCGATTCGTGCCAACCCAACAGACACTTTCGGAGATACCTAGTGCACCTTTATAGCCACCCAGTTACGTTGTGACGTTTGGTACACCCAAAGCATTCCTACGGTATCCGGGAGTTGCACAATCTCATGGCTAAGGAAATGATACTTGACATTAGAAAAGCTTTAGCATACGAACTACACGATCTTGTGCTAGGCTTAGGATTGGGTCTTGTCCATCACATCATTCTCCTAATGATGTGATCCCGTTATCAACGACATCCAATGTCCATGGTCAGGAAACCGTAACCATCTATTGATCAACGAGCTAGTCAACTAGAGGCTTACTAGGGACATGGTGTTGTCTATGTATCCACACATGTATCTGAGTTTCCTATCAATACAATTCTAGCATGGATAATAAACGATTATCATGAACAAGGAAATATAATAATAACTAATTTATTATTGCCTCTAGGGCATATTTCCAACAGTCTGCCACTTGCACTAGAGTCAATACTCCAGTTCACATCGCTACGTGATTAACACTCAAGGTCACATCGCCATGTGACTAACACCCAAAGAGTTTACTAGAGTCAACTATCTAGTTCACATTACCATGTGATCAACACTCAATGAGTTCTGGGTTTGATCATGTTATGCTTGTGAGAGATGTTATAGTCAACGGGTCTGCAACAATCAGATCCGCATGTATTTTGCAAAACTTTATGTCATATCGTAGATGCTGCTACCACGTTCCACTTGGAGCTATTCCAAATGGTTGCTCCATTATACATATCCGGTTTTTCTACTCATAGTCATTCGGATAGGTGTTAAAGCTTGCATCGACGTAACTCTTAACGTCGAACTCTTTATCACCTCCATAACCGAGAAATATTTCCTTATTCCTCTAAGGATAATTTTGACGACTGTCCAGTGATCCACTCCTGGATCACCTATGTACCCTCTTGCCAGACATGTGGCAAGGCACAAATCAGGTGCGCCACTCAACATGGCATACCGTATAGAGCCTATGACAAAAGCATAGCGGGCGACCTTCGTCCTTCCTCTTTCTTCTGCCGTGGTCAAGCTTTGAGTCTTATTCAACTTCACACCTTACAACTTAGGTAAGAATCCCTTCTTTGACTGATCTATTTTGAACTCCTTCAAAATCATGTCAAGGTGTGCGTTCTTTGAAAGTATCATCAGGCGTTTTGATCTATCTCTATAGATCTTGATGCCCAATATGTAAGCAGCTTTATCCAGGTCTTTCTTTGAAAATCACTCTTCAAACAACCGTTTATGCTTTCCAGAAATTCTACATTATTTCAAATCAACAATATGTCATCCACATATACTTATCAGAAATGTTGTAGTGCTCCCACTCACTTTCTTGTAAATACAAGTTTCTAGCAAACATTGTATAAACCTAAAAGCTTTGATCACTCCATCAAAGCATATATTCCGACTCCGAGATGCTTGCTCTAGTCCATAGAAGGCTGGGAGCCAGCATACCTTTTAGCATCCTTAGGATCGACAAAACCTTTTATTGTATCACATACAACTTTTCTTACGAAAACTGGTAAGAAAACTTGTTTTGACATCCATCTATTAGATTTCATAATCGAAAAATACAGCTAATGCTAACATGATTCCGACGGACTTAAACGTCGCTACGGGTGAGAAAATCTCATCGTAGTCAACTCCTTGAACTTGTGAAAAACTTTTTGCCACAAGTCGAGCTTCATAGACGGTAACATTACCGTCCATGTCCGTCTTCTTCTTAAAGACCCATTTATCTCAATGGCTTGCCGATCAACGGGCAAGTCCACCAAAGCCCATGCTTTGTTCTGATACATGGATCCTATCTCAGATTTCATGGCTTCTAACCATTTGTCGGAATATGGGCCCACCATCGCTTCTCCATAGCTCGTAGGTTCATTGTTGTCCGACATGATATCTAAGACAGGATCACCGTACCACTCAGGAGTAGTACATATCCTTGTCGACCTACGAGGTTCGATAGCAACTTGATCCGAAGCTTCATGATCGCTATCATTAACTTCCTCTTCAACCGACGTAGGTGCCATAGAAACATCTTTCTGTGTTGCACCACTTTCTGGTTGAAGTAGAGGTTTAACAACCTCATCAAGTTCTATCTTCCTCCCACTCAATTCTTTCGAGAGAAACTCCTTCTCGAGAAAGGACCCGTTCTTAGCGACAAACACTTTGCCCTCGGATCTGAGATAGAAGGTATACCCAACTATTACCTTTGGGTATCCTATGAAGATGTATTTGTCCGCTTTGGGTTCGAGCTTTTTCGGCTGAAGCCTTAAGCATCGCAGCACCAAATATTAAGAAATGACAACTTTGGTTTCTTGCCAAACCAATGTTCATACGACGTCGTCTCAACGGACTTAGATGGTGCCCTATCTAAAGTGAATGCAGCTGTCTCTAACGCATAACCTCAAAATGATAGGTAGATCGGTAAGAGACATCATAGATCACATCATATCTCATAAGGTTCGATTACGACGTCCGGACACACCATTACGTTGTGGTATTCCAGGTGGTGTCAACTGTGAAACAATTTCACAATGTGTTAAGTGATTGCCAAACTCATAACTCAGAAATTCTCCATCGATCAGATCGTAGGAATTTGATCTTCTTGTTATGATGGTTCTTAACTTCACTCTGAAATTGCTTGAACTTTTCAAACGTTTCAGACTTGTGCTTCATTAAGTAAATACACCCATACCTACTCAAATCGTCAGCGAAGATGAGAAAATAGCGATGTCCACCACACACCTCAATTCTTATTGGATCACACACATCAGCATGTATGATTTCCAACAAGTCACTTGCCCGTTTCATTGTTCCTGAAAATGGGGTCTTAGTCATCCTGCCCATGAAGCATGGCTCGCATGTGTCAAGCGATTCAAAATCAAGTGACTCCAAACATCCATCGACATGGA
>NC_053027.1:134394238-134452447 GCF_003073215.2 Triticum urartu | reverse complement strand
CTGAGTGTTGGTCCAACCGAGCGATGTCCGGGGCTACCAGGGGCAACTCTGGGCTGGCCTACCCGACGTCTGGCTCATTTGAGTATGCCCTGAGAACGAGATATGTGCAGCTCCTATCGGGATTTGTCGGCACATTCGGACGGTGTTGCTGGATTTGTTTTAACTTGTCGAAGTTTCTTGAAGAACCGGGATACCGAGTCTGATCGGAATGTCTCGGGAGGAGGTCTATTCCTTCGTTGACCGTGAGAGCTTGTCATGGGCTAAGTTGGGACTCCCCTGCAGGGATTTGAACTTTCGAAAGCCGTGCCCACGGTTATGGGCAGATGGAAATTTGTTAATGTCCGGTTGTAGACAACTTGAACCTTAACTTAATTAAAATGAATCAACAGTGTGAGTTACCGTGATGGTCTCTTCTCGGCGGAGTCCGGGAAGTGAACACGTGTTGGAGTAATGATTGCCGCAGGATGTTCTCTAGTTACTCGTTCGCGCTTTGCCTCCTCTTCTCGCTCTCTTTTGCGAACAGGATAGCCACCATATATGCTAGTTGCTTGCTGCAGCTCCACATATTTTACCTTGCCTTACCTTTAAGCTTAAATAGTCTTGATCGCGAGGGTGCGAGATTACTGAGTCCCTGTGGCTCACAGATTACTTCCAAACCAGATGCAGGGCCTGATGACTCCATTCCAGATGACGCGCTTGAGCTCAAGTGGGAGTTCGACGAGGACTCACGCCGTTATCACGTGTCTTTCCCTGATGATCAGTAGGGGTGCCCAGTTGGGGTGATCGGGACCATGTCGCATGTTGGGTTATCTTTTATTTTGGTGCCGTAGTCGGGCCATGAGTGTTTGATTGATGTAATGCTATTTATGTACTTTGATTGACGTGGCGAGTGTAAGCCAACTATGTATCTCCCCTTTTATTATTTATATTACATGGGATGTTGTGAAGATTGCCTAACTTGCGACATTGCTTTCAATGCGGTTATGTCTCTAAGTCGTGCATCGACACGTGGGAGCTATAGCCGCATCGAGGACGTTACAGCCAGGTAGGGTTGAGGCGGCGCGGGCGCCAAGTAGGGTTGCGGCGGCGGCGCGCCGTAGTAGGAGTGAGGTGGCGGGGCGCCGTAGGGCTGCTGCAGGGGCGGCGCGCCATAGGGTTGGGGCAGCGCCGGCCAAGACGACGGCGACGGCGGCCCACCATGGATCGCAGGAAGGCCGCCCGCAGGAGGAGCAGCGCCAGAGGGAGCACCGATTGGGGTGGCGCCGCGGTCTCCCGATCCGATCGGGGAGCGAGGCGACGACGAGACACCATGGGCCATCGCGAGAGGCTGCGAGGCAAGAAACGACGAGGCAATAGCGAGAGCCGGCACCGCGGCGGCGGCAGGAGGAACCAACATCGGTGCGACGGCGACGGTGGCGGCGGCAGCGGAAGACATCGTAACCTAAACTGATACCATGTTAAACATATGATTTGGGAACTGCTCGACACCCCTAATCTGAGGTGTGGCTATCTCATTATATAGAGGTACCCAAGGGATATAATACAATGTTACAATACAGATATACAGAGGCTACTTATATACAGTCTAACAACTAGACCAGTCAACAATTTAATATATCGTCATTTCTCTAGGTGATTGCGGGCAGTCTTTTTTCTCTTAAAAGAGAAATTCATTATTACTGTACTTTATTTTATAGTTACAGTAAGTAGGGTTACAGTAAGCAGAGATATCTATTCTTCTTCATTACTGACACATTAGTCTTGTTCTCGTGCACTTACAAACGGGTAAACAAGTTTATGTGAACAAGTTCCTGAAGTTGGGCAGGCACAGACATTACTCATCGTGGCTCAACACATCACATGGATGATAGAAGCGATTGAAAAAACAAATGCTGCTGGGATTCCTTGACTTGTTTGTTTGGGTGGCAATTAACCACTAGAAAAAGGGGTGAGAGTAAACGATACATCAATGTTCTTAATCTTAGCTTTGCTCCATCATAGCTGCAACAAGTTCAGGATGGTGGTGTTTTCGTTTTCCTGCTGCAATGAATTCCAAATAAACAGGGTCCTACAAACCAGCAATCAGCACATAAACTTGTTCAGAGGGCTTTAGCATGCAATCTCCACATAAACAGGGTCCTACAAACCAGCAATCAGCACATAAACTGGGTCCTACAAACCAGCAATCAGCACATAATCATACACCAGTAGACTCTAGCATGCAATCTCCAGAGCGACAGTCCAAAACGCTGCTAAATCTACGAAGTTCAGAGCGCACCTGCGCGTTAAGAACCCCTCCCTACAAAGGAGGGGTCAAGGGAATATAATTATAACTTTGATTTTGACGGAATTTAAAATTTTAACTTGGTTTTGATTGGGGTGCGCCTGCCTGGTCTGTAGTGCAACACCTGAGGGCCCCAATGGCAAGCCACTGTGATGGACCGTCCCCCAGAAAAAATAAATTTAATATCGTTGTGGGCACATGGCCCACATATCAGATATTAAACTGATAAGAACAGATACTACACTTGATCTTAGCCAAAAGGCCGAGAAAGGTATGAGTTGTCCTGCTGCCCTCCACTAGTAGAAAATAGGGCTTTGGTCCAGGCCGGGTCAGCCCATTAGTCCCGGTTCAGTCCAGAACCGGAACCAATGAGGGCATTGGTCCCGGTTCGTGAGCCCAGGGGGCCGGCCGGGCCACGTGGGTCATTGGTCCCGGTTCATCTGGACATTTTGGTCCCGGTTGGTGGGATGAACCGGAACCAATGGGCCTCGCTCCTGGCCCACAACCATTGGTCCCGGTTTGTGCCTCAAACCGGGACTAAAGATTAGACCTTTAGTCCCGGTTTGAGGCACGAACCGGGACTAATGGGGTTGAGACCTTTAGTCCCGGTTCGTGCCACGAACCGGTACTAAAGGTCCAATTTTCAAACTCTACCCCCCCTGGATCGCCTTTTCAGTTTTAAAAAAAATAAAACAAAATGATGGAAATGTCAAAAAAATAAAAGAAAATAAGTTTTCCATGTGATATATGGTCTAGTTGTTGGGAAAATTTGCAAATGTGAATTTTGACTTTATTTGTAAAATCTCTCTAAAATTTGTAAAAATGGGCATAACTTTTGCATACTAACTCGGATGAAAAAGTTTTTTATATGAAAAATCATCTACTTGAAAAGTTACATCCGATGGAGACCGCCTACGGCCTGTTTGCAAATTTGTAGAATTCTCAAATTCCAAAAGGAAAAAAAGTTATGCTCAAATTTTAGTTTTTTTTTTTAATTTTCATTAAATCTGGTCAAACTATGGTCGAACTACTTATTCAAGAAGTATTAGTGTTACTAAATAATTATTCAAGAATATTAGTGTTATTAAATAATTATTTCAGTTTTTTTGAATTTTGGTCAAATCTGGTCAAACTATGGTCAAACTGTGGTCAAACAATGGTCAAACTACTTATTCAAGAAATATTAGTGTTACTAAATAATTATTGTTTTTTAAAACAATAGTTTCAAAATAAAACTATGAAATGTGTCACTTCATGCTCAAGCAAAATTCCTGAAGGTTAATAGGATTGACATCTTAGTATTGTCAGGAAAACAACAAGTGCAGACTTGGAGCGAGGGAGAATAGAACCCGGAAGTTAAGCGTGCTCAGGCTGGGGGAGTGGGAGGATGGGTGACCGTTCGGAAAGTTAGATAATTTGGAATGATGAGGGTGATTAGAGGATAAATTGAGAAGTGATGAGGGGTGGTGATTACAGACTAGAGGTTAAAATAATTCAGAAATTTGAAAATCAAACAAAATTTCAAAAAAAAATTCAAAAAAAAATCATAAAATTTCCTTTAGTCCCGGTTAGTGTTACCAACCGGGACTAAAGGTGGAGCTTCACATGGCCGTGCCCTTATGAACCGGGACTGAAGGCCCTTTTTCTACTAGTGCTCCCTCACCCTGTGCATTTCAAAACCGAACCAAAAGACCATACCGAAAATAAACCGAACCGAACCGATTTTGTGGTTTTTATGGTTTCTGGTTTCGGTATGGTATGAACTTTTCATACCGATTTAAACTTTGGTTTTTATGGTATATACCGAAAAACCGAACGGTTAACCGAATAAACCGAAGTAAAAATAAATTTGTATTTCTTGAGATGAACCATACAAGTTGTTATTTTTCTTGTACATGAGTCAAATTCACTAATAAGCATGTAAAATTTTCTTGTAACAGTCATTTTTCTCTTTTTAAAATGCTAAGCACGTCCAGAACCATCAACAGATGAATTAATGCATGCATATATACTTATATATATAGTCATATACTATGTGTAAAATAGTATGTGTTTTGAGTCATAAATTTGCAAATTATTATTACGTCATTTTCAAATTCGCGTCAACTTTGGTTTTTATGGTATATATCGAAACCATACCAAAATAATTTGATATATACCAAAACCGAACCGTATTTTAATTTCATACCATATTTATTGAAGTATTAATACCGTACAAACCAAAAAACCGTATAAACCGAACCACGTAAACCGAATAAACTAAACACACAGGCTGAGCCCTCCCCCCTCGTTTTATAGCTATCTCGACCGCCTCTCCCTCCTCCGCAAGCGAGGTGGTACTAAAGGAAACGAAACGAAACCAAAGAGCAGGAAACCTGCTGCCTTGGGCGACCAGCCAAGCAGCCTATGCGTTTGCCTCTCGTTCGTTTGGGCTTCAACAGGCCCGACAAGAACACCACGGCCCAGTACTATGGCTTCCGGTTTATCCCTGTTCGTTCCGCTCGCTGTCTCTGACATGTGGGGACGAGCCGAGCTTGAAGGACGACGTTGGCGACTACAGCACTGCGTGAGTCTGGGACGAGATACGAGAAATTTCAAGGGATGGGAAACCGTATGAATGTCAGAGAGAGCTGTAGAGATCAATCATCAAGCCATGTAAAGTGCATGGAGAACGTACCATTGACGTAGCTCGGCATTATCTCTGATAAACTGTGATGGCTACTGGTACGATTACCATGTTTGGGTTATTTTTCTCTGAAAGCAATACACGGCACCAGGACAAAATACAGGAAGCTGGGAATAGTAAATTATGTTCAAAGTAGGTTGCAATCTCTAGGAGAGCATGTGTGTTGCTCAACCAAAAGCGACTTTCGGTAGAAAGCGGAAACTTCACTAGGTTCAGTTAAATAAAGAAAAAATAATCTTCAATGTACATTTTATTCTTAGTAGTATCTCACAGTTCTAAATACTTAAGTTGGTAGTATATGACAAGAATGAAGTACCAAAGGTGATCGGATACATATAAAAGCATCGAAATCAGCTTGACTTGTTGGTTTTATCGGTTGCTGCAGCCATCTTCTGAAGATCATCTGGAGTTTTGGACAAATGTCAGGGCAGTGTGAATCCAAAATATAGCAGAGTCCATTTCCCCAAGAATTCCTCTTCGGTGATGAGTTTCCCATCTTCTGACGATCATCTGGAGTTCTGGACAAGTGATATGTTTTTGTCACAGATTACTGAGCAAATATCTGTTGGATCATGCATGCAAAAAGAAAAGGGTGATGTGATGTTATTGTTATCAGAGATGGCGGTAGGTTCCTGACGTATTACAGTGAACAGAAATCTTATTCGTTCAGTTTGTACCTGGCCTTTCACAATTCAGTTATTGTTTCAGATATTTCAAAAACGCTCGGGGGTATTATTGCTGTCCTGGATTTCCAAAGTGAAAGTGAGCACATTAATTGGGGGATCAATTCCGAGGCAATCAACAGTTCTTGTCGTCAGAGTGTAGCATATATTCTGTATTTTATTAGTCATATGAATGGTCAAAGTTTGGCTCAAAATACCAGGGGGCTTAATAAATCCGGACAGAGGTAGTAAAAACCCACTCTAGTTGATTAAAGTGCCTTCCAGTATCAGCGCTGGGAGTGCTTTAAATCTATTGTCATTTCTCTGACTGCTTGCGGCAGTCTTTTCCTGTTTAAAGTGATATATATTCTTCCTTTATTTTGTAGTTGCAGTAAGTAGGGTTATGCAGATACTAGCTAGTATGGTATGTGATGTTCAGCATCCTCGGATTACGGCTTCGTTGTTTTCCAGGAAGAAGCTTTCCAGTGGTTGTATAGTAGAGTCTGTTTCACCAAGAAATCAAATCCTTTTCGGTCGTGAGTTTCAGTTATGGCTCGGAAGCTTGAATGGCCCACCGATGGCTGAAGTGGATGCTGATGGTTCTTGCTTCAGAATACTTACTTGCTCTGTTCTCCGACTCTAGAAAAGACTGGTCAGGGAAAAGGATGTACTACATGAGAAATTCATAACAGGCATAAGCAGACAAACAAGGAGATGGTAGCATCCTTTTATGCGGATCACACTTTCATGTAAACCGATGTATTATATTGTTTAACCCCCCCCCCCCCCCCCACACTTCTTTTTTACCCCCCCCCCCCCCCCCCCCATTCTTTAATTTCTAAGCATGCACATGTAAAATGTTAAACAAGAGTAGTAAGCAATCCAAACTATTCAAAAAAAAGAGTAGTTAAACACATAATAGAATACAAATCTCTGTTCCTCAACATTACTGATATATAAGTGCTATACTCGTGCACTTACAGAATGGTAAACAGACTTCCTTCAAGTTGGGCAGCACAGACATCATTCAGTTGATGGCTCAACACATGGATAAAGGAAGCGCTTGAGAAAACAAAATGATGGGATTTCTCGACTTGTATGTTCTCCTTCATAGCTGCAACAAGTTCAGAATGTGGTTGTGTTTTCATTTTACCCATCACAGCGTCAGCAAGTACTACCAAATAAACAGGTTCCAACAGGCCAAATTCGACGCAGAAATCAGCATGGCATGTTGCCGCTGCAGAGTCCTGACCGAGCAGCGTGACAGTTCCTGCTGCCGCTGCTGGATTTTCAGACCATTAGGCGAGACCTTGAGAACATATAACTGAAACAAGTTCAGAACGGCAGCAAGTTTGACACAGCAGATCAGCTTTGCTTTGTGGCCGCTAGAAACTGAAAGAAAGTTCAGAACGGCAGCAAGTTTGACACAGCAAAATCTGAACCGTGCAGTAAGAGAGGCCCAGGCAGATTTTCATAAACTTGAAAACATTTGAACTTTGATTTTGAAGGAACTCAAAAAATTTAAGTTAGTTTTGGTTGGGGTGCGCCTGCCTGGGCTGTAGTGCAACACCCAAGCGACACCTGAAGGCCCCAGTGGCAAGCCACTGTGATGGACCCTCCCTCACAAAAAATAAATTTAATATCGTTGTGGACACATGGCCCACATATCAGATATTAAACTGATAAGAACAGATACTACACTTGATCTTAGCCAAAAGGCCGAGAAAGGTATGAGTTCTCCTGCTGCCCTCCCCCTCCTTTTATAGCTCACTCGACCGCCTCTCCCCTCTCCGCAAGCGAGGTGGTACTAATCGAAAGAGCAGAGAGAACCCTGCTGTGCTCGGGCGACCAGCCAAGCCAGCCTCCCGTTCGTTTGGGCTTCAACGGGCCCAATAAGAACACCACGGCAGCATCCTTTCACGGCCCACTGCTACGGCTTCCCTTTTTTCCCTGCTCGCTGTCTCTCTGACGTGTGGGGATGGGCGAGCCCAAAGGTGACCAGACCGCACCGCACGAGTCCGTCGCGCTCAAGTTCCTCCTCTCCCTTCTCCAACCGCAACCCTGCGTGGGCGTAGCGATCGATCGAGGCTGCCGACGATGTACGGCGCCATGAAGGACCAGGCGGTCGCGCTGGTCCGGCGGGCGGTGCAGGAGGACGACGCCGGCGACTACGCGGCCGCGCTGCGGCACTACGTGCAGGCGCTCGACTACTTCGCGGCGCACCTCAGGTACGAGCACAACCCCAGGGTCCGCGACGCCATCGCCGCCAGGTTCCCGGGGTACGTCGCCCGCGCCGAGGAGATCCGCGCGCTCCTCGACGGCAGCCCCGCCCCCTGCGGGCCCGGCGGCGACGGCGTGGCGGCGGCGGCGACCAGGAAGACGGACCCCCGCGGCGGCGGGGACGAGGAGGACGAGCGCGCCTCGGAGCGGGCCAAGCTCCGCGCGGGGCTCCACTCGGCGATCGTCTCCGAGAAGCCCGACGTGCGGTGGAGCGACGTCGCCGGGCTCGACGGCGCCAAGCAGGCGCTGCAGGAGGCCGTCGTGCTCCCCGTCAGGTTCCCGCAGTTCTTCACCGGTACGTGATCAGGTGCCACAAGATTCTTCGTCGATTTCGCCTCAATTCGGAGGAAGCGCCTGTTTGTGACAGTTCACAATTAATTGCAGGCAAGCGGAGGCCGTGGAGGTAGGGGTGGACTAACGAGCAGCTCGGCTCGTTAAGCTCGTGCTCGTTAAGCTCGTTAAGATTAACGAGCAGAAAACTCTGCTCGGCTCGGCTCGTTTGAAACTCGTTAAGCTCGTGAGCGCTCGCGGGTGCTCGTTAACAGACTATAATGTGTTATGATATACATGATGAGTGTGGAGGTATGGTTTTCAAGATGAAATATAATGACAAAAAGAAATGAAGTAGTTTGTTGCCTCATATGTCGATTAGATTAAATAGATGGGCTGAGGTGCTACAAAAAAAAATTGTCATGTAAAATGAAAATATGCGTTGTGCTGTTACTAACGAGCTTAACGAGCTACTCGTGAAACTCATTAGCTCGCTCGTTAAGCTCATTAAGCTTAACGAGCTAAAATCAATGATTGGCTTTGTTCATTAAGAAGCGAGCTACGAGCTTAACGAGCCAAACTATCGAGCGCTTATTAAGCTCGCGAGCTATGAGCTTTTGGTCCAGCCCTACGTGGAGGGCGTTCCTCCTGTACGGGCCGCCGGGGACGGGGAAGTCCTACTTGGCCAAAGCCGTCGCGACGGAGGCCGACTCCACCTTCTTCAGGTGATTGCTGTGATTCACTTATCTTGCAGTTCCAATCATGTGCTCCAACAACAGAGACACATCACACATTGATTGACAATTATGTTCCAGAGCAAACATGTCACATTATTTTTTGTTGCAACGCCGATGTTTGGAGCCAAGGGTTGAATTATTTTGGGATTCCTTGGTGCTAATGCATATCATCACCATCCTGCCACTTATGGACTAATGCTCAGTGTTGAACTAACTGTAGTATATCTTCGTCGGATCTTCTTTCGAAGTGGATGGGAGAAAGCTAAAAGCTGGTCGCAAACCTGTTCGAAATGGCTCGTGAAAATGCCCCCTCCATCATCTTCATCGATGAAATTGATTCTTTGTGTGGCCAACGTGGAGAAGGTAATGAAAGTGAGTCTTCTAGGAGGGTTAAGACGGAGCTGCTCGTCCAAATGCAGGTGACTTCTTCAGACATTGTAGAACACTTGTCACTGTCTTCTTTTTACAAGAAACTAGCAGGATCGTTGTCCTTCAATCAAGTAGAATGCAGTGGCTCAGATTGTTGTCAGAAAAGCAACCGCATGCATATGTCTGTCTATAAATTTAGAATTTGCAAAGTAACTGCCATTGATCACGGTTTCTTCAGCAGTAACTAAACACATTTTTTTGCCATGCTTGTAATATTGCAGGGTGTTGGCCATAACGATGACAAGGTCCTTGTTCTTGCTGCTACAAACACTCCATATGCTCTGGATCAGGTAGACACATCTATCAAATATTCATATAATTACAATGTGCATATTTTCTGCGGGAAAAAAAAATGCACTGCACATCTGTGTGGTGTGTTATCCTTATAGTACTGAACCTGTCATACTTGTGCCCCAGGCCGTGAGGCGACGTTTCGACAAGCGCATCTACATTCCACTGCCTGACCTTAAAGCTAGACAACGCATGCTCAAGGTAATGAGCTGACCAAAAGAAAACTTCAGTCAACTCTACCCCACCTTGACATTGCTACCAACTTCAGTCACCCCTACAAGGTTCAGTTAACTCAGACTTCACCTTCGCAGGTCCATCTCGGCGACACCCCCCACAGCCTGACCAAGAGCGATTTCGAGAGTGTGGCTCACCGGACAGATGGCTTCTCCGGCTCGGATATCGCCGTCTGCGTATGCCACCATACTCCCCCCAGCCTTTTCTTGCACACAATAAACATATGTGGTGTCGAGACACTGATACTTCTCCCTCGCGCGCTTTTGACAGGTGAAGGACGTGCTGTTTGAGCCCATACGCAAGACACAGGACGCCATGTTCTTCTTCAGGTCAGAGGACGGCGGCGGCACATGGACGCCGTGCGGGCCAAAGCAACCGGGGGCCGTGCAGACCACCATGGAGGAGCTCGCGGCGGAAGGCATGGCTGACCAGGTAAACACTATAAACTGCAGCAGCGTGTTATTCTACCTCTCTCTTGCCTCGGTTCATCTTTTGCTCAGGTGGTTTTTCCTATGGCTATGTAGATTACCCCGCCTCCGATCTCCAGGACAGACTTCGACAAGGTCCTTGCGTGGCAGAGACCGACGGTGAGCAAGGCGGAGCTGGGAGTGTATACAAGGTTCACCAGAGAGTTTGGGGAGGGGGGCTGAATTATACGTACACCCAAGATTTTACGTTCTGTAAATGTTGCCATATGATTACTGACTTGAACATTTATAGGCCTGTATAGCTTTGTGAAGTCATAGCAATTCTTCTTGTACATGTTTGTTGGTTAGAAACATCAGAAATTGATTAGACAATGCGGTAGATTTTGTTGATTCTACTCACTCATGAGCACCTGGTGTCAACGGTGTCAGATGGTACTGTCACTAAAAACATCTTTACAGTTGAGCGCTTGTTAAGATTGGGCTTGTGAAGAAATTAGACATCCAGAACAGCAATTTCTCTACTTACAAACACCGTTAGGTTTAGGCTACACCGAGCCTACATGCATCATATTCCTGTGACATACAAACTTGCTGCAAAGACAATGTCACGCTTGATGGCGTTGGACGCGATCTCCATTTTCTTGTACAAAGCAGAGTTACCCATTATGGAAGCCGCATTCCTGAACTCCCTACATGTTTCATCCAACCGCACAATTGTTCTTACAATCAGCCCTTCAGATACATCTGTCAGCTCACATATGTCCGCAAAAGGCGTTCCCTGCACATCGACGCGGCAGAAAAAGAGTTAGAATTTTACACCCATCCCACAGAAAGAGTTCCTACCAAGATGTGTGTAGTGGTAATACCTTTGCCCATTCGTAGACAACCTCAACAAGACCAAACTTGAGATTATCACGTGCATACTCCTCAGGATCCACAGGCACCTCGTGCCTCTTTTGGAGCTGTCCTAAGCTGATTGCCGTGTCATAGAGCCTAATACGGAGACAGAGAGAAGAACAAAAGGTACTTGAGGTATGTATCATGTAAGCAATTACACCCTCTGTTCATTAATGTAAGAAACAGAGGTAGTACGTACTTAGCAACGTTACCGGGTCCAAGACACAAGGTGTGCTGGAGAGATAAGCACTAGAAGAAGGCAACAAAAAGAAACTAACCTCCTTTTGGCATCAGCCAGTTTCGGAGTGAGAGATGGTTCTGACGCGTTCCGTTGTTGGAAAACAAATGCAGACATAATAGCCACAGCTTCTTCGGGTTCTAATTCATCCAACTGATTTTCAAATAAACACTCTGTTGATATTAACTCTTCACCAGAGTTCATTTCACATGCCACTCGGCCCTTAAGTTGCACAACAAGATCGGAATCGATGTAATGGATCTCCTTTAGTACATCGATCTGCACACATGGAAAAATAAAATTGTTATAACAGAAATCTTAAAGGGTCAAAATATTAATTGAGGTGCATGTGGTCCACACTCCAAGAAATGATATTTCCCTCTTGGTATCCTGGTTGTGGCCTTTTGAGCAATCCACGGTAACTAATCAACTATGACAGTTCCCAAACACAAACATGTGTAACTGGACCACTCCGCATGCCAATTATGATATTCTGTTTGGACTGAGCCTACATAAACACATTCCATGAAAAAACACTAGCCTCATGATTTATACTCAAAACCAAACTGTTGTTTCAACTTTCAATACAGTAGGATAGAAACCAAAAACCTCATGTGCAGACCCAGATCAGAAATGATTGGAGAACTTACGAAATTTTAAGTTTCCCAATCCCCTTGGATTCTGTTGTGCCAGAAATAATAGATATGGTTGCTTAAGGAACTTACTTTTTTTTTCTAATCTACCCACAAGAACAAGAAAAAATATGTAAAGTCTTACTCTGCCTTGAAACTGTGGCATCTGCTGAAGTGCCTCATCTGACATTTGGTATTTCAGTTGATCCAGCTCATCCTTGTGCACCTTTTGATCCTTCATCATTGACTTATGTTCCTTCAATTTTATACAACCATGGCACTTGTTTTTAGACATTACTTCCAGTAGGTTGTTATGTGCATGGTATCTTTTAACTTGATCCATGTCTTTCATTTTTAAGTCTGCATTGCATCGAAAATAAACAAGTCAAAACAGTTGATAAATCAAGTGCAGGAAGTGGAACAGAGCATTAAAAGATTATTGAGCTCTTTCCAATCAAAAGAAACGCCTAAATAAATTCACAAAGGTTAGGTAAATCATCAAATGCTGATGTTACATCAGGGAACTCAAGATAAGTTCTACTGTACTAATAAGATAGTGAAAATTAAGAGTTATATGATCACATTTTTTTTGCCTTATCCTAGTTGCAACTTCAATAATTCTTGCTCAAGTCTTTTTAGCACAAACACCTTAGGAGTTGAGGGAAGTATACGCCATGAGAACACATACACCATAACCCTGTAACTTATTCTACTTACAAGATTGACTATAAACGAATTGGAACATACTAGATGAACACAATAATCAGCATGCAGACAAGGTCTTTTTTCTAATCTGATTTGACCTTTAATGGAATAGCACAAGATTATATATGGCAGTTTAGCCATCGCAGAATATCTGTACCTTTTATTGCATCTAGCGCAGGAGGATACTTTCCATCTGTCTGCTCTTTAATAAGCATTTGAACTGTTTTAGCGTAAGCTGTTTTGCTAATGTCTTCAAGGAGTCCGACTTGATCAATCTTTATTTTGCTTGTACATATACTAATAATCTCTTTATTCTCCACAGCTCTTACTTCAAAACCCATTCCAGATGCGTCCCCCGTGTATGGTAGCTTTATATTGATAACACCTGAACTTTTTCGTGTTCTAGAGGAAGAGAAAAAATCATCATCCATGCCACGTTTTCCTTTCGGCGGGATAATAAAATATCCTTGAGAATCCCCTGGCCCCTTCTCATTTTGACTGGATAAATTAGGGGCTAGCGCAGATGAAGGGCAATCACCGGTCAGTACAAGAACAACATACTGCTTTAGTGTAGTGGATGGATTTTTCACAATTACGCCAAGCAAGTGATCATCATCCTGCCATATAACATACACATTATAATGCAGAAAAGATGCCACTGTTGTGCCAGTAACCATTTGTAATAAAAGTAGGAGAACTAAGCAAGCGCAAAGCACCGCTTTATCCTCAAGCCTACTGTGGTTTATCAGAATCCATGGTAGAAGCGTAGAAAAGATGTTTCAATATTAGAACCTATATGAAATCAAGTAGATTAAATGGGTGATGTCTAGAAGGAACAAAGAACTGATTTAATTAAGGAACAAGTGAGGACCGAACCCAAGCTGTATATCCCACTAACCATGGTGCTACCAGTGAGCCCCTGGATGACCTCTAAATTCGATTCATTATATAGAAGTGACAGACTTCTTGCGTCGAATCAAATAAATTACATAGAAGTGCCACAAGAAGTCCACAGTTAATGTAGCTTGCTTAAAATGGCTGGTCAAAGTTCTTATCATTCAAACTGGAGGTGCTGAGAAAGAAGCTCAAAGGTGGTAAGCTAATTGGGGTCCAACAGAAATTTAGTTCAGTTTTGAATCAAGAAGATGCAGATATCAAGCTTAATTTCAAACACAAGATTGAATTTGGGCCAAGCTCAACTCCAGTAAGCTACTTGTGTGTATACCCATGTCTCCTGAATTGAAGGATTTCTCCCCTTGGTATGGGATCCTTATTTGTTTAATAAAAGGTCGCAAAATTGAATTCTTATTTGTGACAGGATAAGTAAACAAAAAAATCATTGAAAGGATGAACAGAAAAAATAAAGCATGCATAAAATGCAACCCAATAGAATGAATACATACAGATTTGGATTTAACAACCACCAATCTTCCAGGCGCAAGGAACTGCTGAGTAGTGTGCAACTGCATAATTGCTTCTGTGACAAATTCCCTGTGTTCTTCGGCTTCTAGAAACATATCGTAATATTCTTCAATAGAAGGCTCTCCTTTTATGCACCTGATGATTTAAGAATGAATTTAATAAATTATGATGCAGATAGGATAATTTATTGCATGTAATATACGATCTTGCAACTTTTTTTTATTATTACACCATATGGTTAGTGCTTTACCAAAAACGAATTACATGCTTCATAGTGCTATATAGATAACACTGCGAAAAAAATGATGAAAATGTATACTAAATAAGAAAGCCCCCAAAAGGCCCAACGAATGATTGTTAACAAGGTTGTTAACAAGGAGGAAAAAAACTGAACCGCGCCAAGTAGGGGTAAAACCTACGACCTTCTGCATAGGAAACAAACACTCTATCTACTGAGCTGTATGTTTATTTGTTTATTAACTGTATACAAAAGAAAATACCAAGCACCAAACATATCAGCTTAGCATTTGATGACAACCAAAGATCACTGATTCTATGATATGTGCCCTGGATCAACCCAACTGTACATCTAGTCCTGCAAGGTGCTGCAGAAAATGACTATATTGCCACACTCCCATCCTTTTGGGGGCTAGATGTACAGTTCATGACTGGGAGCCTGGGAGGTAGAGGACTAAGTAAATAAATGTCTGCATTTCTGTAACTACGGTTTTTTTTATCTTTTTTATCTTCTGTAACCAAGTTCAACAGACTACTCCAAGATTTGGTTATAAGATATTGCTGCGTATTTACTCATTTGCCAACTTGGACAGACGAACAAAGATTAGTCCTCTAGGAATAGATGGTCGTTTTTGCATATCCAAAAAATGAGACTAGATCAACACATTTGCCAACTACAGTATTTTCTATCACATATTTGCAGTGCCAATTACTCTAAAGCTGTGCTGGGTCTATTCTACCAAGGGTTGTAGTTCCACAAATTAGATACCCAACCCATAAATTAAACATTAGTGCAAGAATATCAAATATTGGCACCAACCGTGTTAATACAATTTGGTAAAGAAGGGTTGATGTCTCACTCGATTGTCTTTGTAGGTTGACGTAGCATTTGCAGAAGCAGCTTTTCCTTCTGAGGCAAATCCTTTTGTGCATGGAATTCTGCGAAACTTCTCTTAAGCATGTCCTCCACCTACAAGACAATGCATCTGTGAAGGATATCCTGTTTCCTCTGGAACATTTTAAAAAGAGCATAGTGGCACACATCGATCTAAGACAGTCACGCCCTCTGTAGGGCCTTTTGGCCTTGGGCATTATTCCTTCCATGAAATACATCAAGACGCATTCTAGCGTCTCCCAAAGCAAAAAATATATACTGATAGTAAAGTCAGTATGCCTAGGAGAAAAGAAAATTAAACTTAACAAAGTTTTATCAAGTATTGAGTATTTCCAGCTGATAATAACATTAACGACAATGCAATCAATTATACTTCCATCTTATGCTCATTCAGAACCAGTGCCAATTGCAACTGCCCGCGACCTCACATCAAACAGTAATGCAAATTAAGCAGACTGCAATTCAAGAAATTTAGTTGAATACATGAGTCGATTTTCTGCTTGTATGTATGGCTGGGTGCTTCCACTGTGTCAGCCATTCAAACAATACCTCGAGATTTGTGCACATGCTCTCACGATATATTTGTGGTAAGAGAATGTGCGCAGATCTCAATGCACATCCAATGGTAGAGATAATGGGGGCACCAACCCATGCCAGGTACAAGGTGTTACCCCCGAATACAGACTCTCTGGTCAACATATTTATCAAAACATGGATTGACAATATACTGTGTTTTAACAAGTAAATAACCTGAGTTGAGCAGTGCAGCTGTTAGGAATAGGAACTTGTATTCTCATGAGGCCATAGCCAGTATACAGGCAAAGAAAAAATGCACTAAACCCCTTAAAACAATAGGGATATCAGACAGCTAATATATACATGTCTAACAGAAGCAAGAGCAACATATATTTCTACCTTATTTCAGTTTTTGGTCTATAATTCAAACATATATATTCGCAATGCATGTGCTTCAGCGCCGATAAGCTCAAGAAAGAAGATTGTATAAGAGGAAATAAGCTGATTTGAGCAGTTTAGCAAGAGGGACATATATGTCGAGTTTATGTTGCAATTTTGAGTATCCAGAGTTGAAAGTTGAAACATATATATTTCAGAGCATGTGCATGTGCCCCATGAGCTCGGGAAATTGAAAGATGGTTGGCCACAGGAAATACACCCACATCTAACTACAAAACTTATTCAAATAACATGGCTGAGCAGGAAACTTTTCTAGTCGACAGTGAGAGGTATACCTTAAGTTCCTCCACACGTAGAAGATGTAGTATCATAGTGTATGTTAGTCGAAACTGAGATTCCAGTCGAGTTGGTTTTCCAACAAGAAGATTTTTCAGATCACTTTCCTCAGGAATTTCATCACGGCACATCATTATCACTGTACCTATGGTATCTAGTCCTCTCCTACCAGCTCGTCCAGCCATTTGAATATATTCCCCTGGAAGTAACCTTCGATGTTCCTTTCCATCAAACTTCCTTAAAGTATCAAACACGACCTGTTGAATTTGCAAGGTTTAGTCGGAGGCACAGAGCAGTTTATCAGAATCTTGGGCTTAAAAGGCATGGTAAGCTCAAACATATAAACTAAGCATGAGCAACAATTAGCTTGATTCCAAATGGCGCACAGAAATAAGAAAAAACACTATGTGCATCAGCCTGACTACATTTATGTTTGCACGAACTAAACACTGGACATTATGTGTAACTGTCAACAGCAAACTGCAAAATATATTTAGAAAAAGAAACCTGTCAATCAATGTTGGCAAGATACTAACAATACATTAAAATTGGTCTAGTCCAAAGCATATTCAAGAGAAGTGACCGCAAACCATAATACAATCACTAGATATTATTGTCCCAAACTCCCAATACACATGCCAAGACAAAAAATTGACAGTTATATCCCAAATCTCAGTGAGGTGAGTGTTAAGTGGTGACTACTTCATGCTTCCCACATGAATAAATCGAAAAAGGACTTCCAAGGTTCTGAACTATAAAACATAACAAAATGACCATTAGCACCTCGCTGCAATTAGAATTAATTGCTAAGGTATAGCAGCTACCAGCCAGAATGAATGATGTTAGTTTACACTAAGTATAAGATACGCATCATTAGCACATTAGAGTCAATTCGAAAAATGAGGAGACAATTGATTGGTTTCATTACCACAGTTCAAATATACAAATATAAGTAAAACTACGAGTGGGTCGACCATGCTTAGTTTAAGTATAATAGAAATATGAAGTCTGAACACAGGATACAGAAATACTGAAACCCTCCGTATGAGAGAAGAAACAAAAAAGAACTCACCGTTCTTGCAGGAGCATTAACACCCATTGCAAATGTCTCAGTGGAAAACAGTACCTGCAACGAGTTTAAGCAAGTCAAAAGGTTCCCACTCGGTTAATTTATAAAATATAACTGCAGCAGCACATGCTATTTTAAAATATAACTGTTTAGCTAGTAGCTGACAACACTGTGGTTTGAACCGAACAATCATTTCACTGTTAGCTCACTCAAGCTAAACAAATTGTCCCCATGATACTGGTTCGGCAATGATTATTCGAGCACAGTGCACAACTGCCAACTAGTAGCCACTACTCACTAGTAAGCATTTATAGTTTTATACTTTGTTTACATCTAGCAAATATCCTACATCATATGGACCGTCCATGAATGTTTCCCTTCAGGCTTCAAGAAGTGCAACTATTAAGACAAAAAGTAGATAGATGACAATGGAGTAGTTAAAATCCTGGTAGCTTAGTACATCAGTTTCTAACATGTAACTGAAAGACGAAAAGAGAAGTCCAGTTTACCCTCACAAGTATAATACGTGGCGCACTTAAACCTCTCAACTATCAAACCTGACATCTGATCTTCCCAGCTTCCAAAACCAGTGCAGAAAACCCTTTAGAGCGGTTTCGCGAGGTGGTTTTGCAACTGTGCTAATAGCTCTCCACAGGTGGAGCTCCGGCTTAGATAAGTAGGAAGACTGCACAGCCATGTCAGGACCCCACATGGACACATAGCATCATGTTCCACTCACTCTCTTCAGGCGAGAGACACCATTGGAGACGATCGGAAAATCAGCTGGGAGGAAGAGTACAACGCTAGTTGGCAGTATTTGAGATGAGCTCGGCTCCATGTGAGCAGCAGACCTGCACCACTGGACTCGAGACACAAGCAGCATACGGGTCAATCATTATCAGCTCCAGATCCGCGCTCGGGTTGAGGAGATAGTTCCATCATGCCATGGCACACGGGAGCTTCATCCTGCTCCGAGTCAGTGCGGAGTGTAGCGAGCTCTGGAAGGCATGGAGGAGTACGCGGCCATCGAGTAAGGAGGTGATGCCTAACAAAGAGGAGCAGGTGGCGGTGGCCACTGGCGGAGCTAGGGCAGATGTTTGGGGGGGGGGGGGGGGGGGCAAGGCCAGGAGAGACAGAGACAGAAGGCGGGAGGAGGAAGAAGATGACATGCGGGGCCATGATGGTGTGGTTGTCCAATATTCTAACCTATCCACGTTGGAGCTCCATGTGTTCAAAATCGCTGCAACCGTGAAAACACCACCATGCAAAACCACCATAGAGGGTTATTTCCACCAATTTTTAATGTTAGGAAGGTCAGACCTCAGATTTCAGGTTTTATAGTTGACAATGTTAAGTGCGCTAGGCACTATACTATAAGGGGTTTGCGGACCACAGTGAACCTTTTCCAAAGAAGAAATATCAGTTAGATGTTCAAAGCTTAACCTTGATCACACCGCGACAAAACAGCATCTCAACTACTTCTTTCACAATAGGAAGAAGCCCAGCATGGTGAACTCCAATTCCTCTTCGCAGAAGGCTTTGTATTCCTACGACCTAACAAAGATGTCAAAATCTATAGCATTAAAACAAAGTTAAGTTAACCAGTCAAAAACTTTGCTATTGGATAACCTGAGGAAGGTTCCTGTCGGATCCTTTGAGGCGCGAAAAGGCCTTATCACAGAAGACACGGATTTCGCTTTTATCAGAACTACTGGTGAGATCAGCACCAAACATGCTATCTGCTGACCTATCACACCTGTTCTTTGAGAAGCAAAAAATTACCACCTGCAGAAGAACCCTAGAAATGATCAGAAAAGGTCATGTCAAATGTTAAGTAACATACAATAGTACAATAGATAAAGGAAAATTATGTTCATGACCAAAAAATGATAAGATAAATTGTTATTCTACAATGGAGTATTAGGTTCAGAATGCACAATGAAAAGTAACATTTCAAAGCAGAAGAACATGAGGTCCAAAGAACTTGTCGTGAATTAAAACATGGAGAGATGTCAAAAGCAATCTTTCTCACATACAGGCACAAGTGATTTCTTCAAAAGGTTATTTATAAGCGGCATCCAGAATGAAGACTCAGATCTCCTTGACCCTGAGGTGCTTTGCTGAATTGCTGCTGCTCCTGAATTGGTTTGGTGGTGCTTTGGGTGCTTCTGATCTCTCCCTTTACTAGACGTGTCTGGATTTCTGCCTTGAGTTCCAGCACGTACTGCAGGAGTTCCTGATTTTGTTCCAGGTTTCGCTCCAAACTTGTTTGCATTTTTCATTTTGAAAGCGTCCTTGGCGTCTCTAAATCCTTGAGTAAGAAATATATCCTTCTCACATACTTTGTATACCTCTCCAGAGTAGAACAGGCAATGCTCGAGGGGAACGGGCCTTTTGTTAGTCCTGGTGAAATATAGTGGTCAAACGGTGATGCAAATTGTGATATGACAAAGTATATGTTGAAAGAGCTTAAGAACAGGAAGCATGTTATTACAAAAGTGCAGTTAAGAATGTAAAATTACACTGTAAGGCGCTGAATTATTTAACCTCACCTAGAGCCCAATATTGTTGAAGCTCCTACACTGTCCAATTATGTGCAACCAAGCCAAAAAGGTATCTGTGTTATGCCCCCCATATCGGGGAAGGGCAAATTGTTGTCCGTATACTAGAGTAAGAAGAGTGTTTCAAAAATACCCCTACTTTAGGGAAAAATGAGAGGGCAAGAAGCAGAACTCAGCTCCCACTATAAACATGTCAAAGGAACGCAGTACCCTGACTGTTTCCTCTAGCTACTCAACTCCATCCTGTGTAATTCAACTCCTCCCTCTATCTCTCTGAGTGTATTTGCATTCTCTCTCAGCCTCTCAGGGACAAATACACACTTGCGATAGGCAAATGTTTAACACCAAATGACACATTTTGTTCCACTGAAAGATGAATCAAATAGGTAACCAGCTAATCATGCAAGCCACTACCACCTGAATTATCTCCATGATCCACGCGGCCAGGCCCTCTAACAAATTACTGGCTCAATCAAACTACATAAAGGTGATTAACATAGCATGTGTATGTAATATCATCATATGTGCGTGCATGTTGATTACTTCTCCGGGATCCAAGCGTGCACCTCCTCATCCATACAGCTAGCAAGTTTTAGTAGGCGTGGACCATTAATAGGTCATATGACATGTTATTAATTTATTATACATGTGAAAAAAAGGGCCTAATAGGATCATCATAATTAGCTTATATGCTTATACCAACAGAAACAGTTATCAAGATTTTTATTGCACAAAATACTATAGTAGAGGGGCTGGTTGGAATTAACAAAACTAGATTAGAGGAGCAAAATCAAATAGGTTCAAGGGTAAACTGTACATTTTTCCCCCGCTTCAAAATTATAGCACGTTACACTTACGATGTGACACGAATTTTCTTCTGTTTTGTTCGGCCAATCCAGTCAGCAAATTCAACTGTATTCGGAACCTGGCAGAATAATTAAAAAGTCAAGCCTAAAGTAAACCTGAACATGAACGAAATAATATGGAATATCAAACTTCAGATTTTTCGTAGCACAACAGTGAAACGCACTTTTCCAATATATTTAATGTGTTAGTTTGTAATCAAATTTTCACATTAACCATTGCTTATCATTAAGCGGTTGCTACAGCCAGTAATAGGTGTGGTTGAATACTGTAGCAGCCAAAAACTTGCATAACCATAACCAGCAAATAAATTGCATTCCTGTACATGTATGACATAATCTAGGTTCCTGGATCATAAGACCATACTTGCTTGCTATGAAACTTACACAATCAGACAATCTTCGATACTATGAAACTTACACATACTTGCCATAATGCTACGACCAAATCACCTTAAGATCTTCAGTATCAATTAAGAATCCAAAGGCAGCTGAATAGTACTAGTATTCCCTGTTCTGAAGAGAAGTCTGAACTATTATGTACTCCCTCCATTCCAATATCTAGTGCGCATAGTTTTTAGCCCATATACCAATGAGTGTGCTGGCATCAAATTTTGGACGAGAAAGCCCCCACTCCATCTCTATCCCAGCCCAGGTCCAAGTAGTAGTACTAGTTCGTACTCCACCCATCAGCGTTGCCGATGCTAGCTAGACTCCGGTGGTGCCGTCGTCAGCCGTCTCCTCCTCCAGCGCTGCCGTTCGTTAGGCGGCTCCTCCTCCAGCGCCGTCGTTCGTCAGGCGGCTCCTTTTTTTGGCTCTTCCCCATCTTCTTCCTCCTCTCCTCCCCCTCACCCTCCTTCATCCTTCAACCAGTGTCGCCGTCGCCAGCCATACACGCACGCGGTGGCCGCCCAGAAACCGGACACGGGCGCGTTGCTTCAGCTGCTAGTCGAATCTTGCCGCCGCCCATCGATTCTCGCTGCTGCCAGACACGGTGCGCAGCTGCACGTGTTGAACGGGCTGGTGGCCGTGATTCCCCCCCCCCCCCCGGTCGGTGGAGAACATGCTCTGCCCCGTTGATGCTCGCGTGCGCGTGCTCACGCTGGAGCTCCTGTGGCTGGTGAACCTGCTCTGTGCCACTGAGCTTCACGTGTTGGAGCTCGCCCTCCGTGCGGCGTACTACGGCCGCAGCGCTGGAGCTCCCGCTTGCCGATTTGTGCAGCACCTCGTCCGTCAACCTCGGCCCTCTTGCCTAGAAGCAACTCGATCTACTGTGTCGTCGCAATGGAGGTAGGGATCAGTGGGGATCAGCAACAGAGGTGGCAGATCGGTGGTGAGGCAGGTGGGAAAAGCCGCGAGACGAAGGGATAAGGAAGAGAGAGATGCGAGTGAAGCGGTGGGCTGGGGCGCTGGCTGTTCGGTTTGGTGGGAGGGTAGTTTCGTCCAAAATCGCTTGGGGAGGGAGATACACACTACATTGCGGAATATCTCTAAAAAGCTTATATGCACTATATTTAGGAATGGAGGGAGTACTAAATTAATGACATGCCATTCTTGCATAATTGGCATGACTCAACTATTACTGGGTAACAGTTAACATCAATACTATATATAACATATTTGGTTGATTGCAACAGTCGTAATAAAATTGCAGTTTTCACTCGATCCATACCGTTGCTGAAAGGAGGACAATGTTAATGTGCTTTGGGAGCATTATAATAACTTCCTCCCAAACTACACCTCTCTCGGCATCATTCACATAATGCACTTCATCAAATATTACCTGATTGCATCATTAATCACACATCAGAAACATGAAGCATGATCCCTTAGGCCTTGTTCGGTTGCTTAGGATTTCAAGGGGTTCGAAGGGGATTGGAAGGAATTAAATCCCCAGCAAGTCAAAATCCACCTCAAACCCCTCCAATCCTCTCCAATCCCCTTGTGGTGGGGATTAACCGAACAAGCCCTTAACAAGATTGCAAAAATGTGAAGTGAAAAGTGAAAAACAGAGCATATTACACTAAGAAAAAATAATCAGAAATGCAATGACATACCCATTCAATATCCCGTATAATATCAGCACCTCTGTAGAGCATTGAGCGCAATATTTCTGTTGTCATAATTAAGCAAGTTGCCTCTGGTCTGATGCTAACATCTCCAGTAAGAAGTCCCACATCAAACTTCCCGCAGAAATCTCGGTATTTCTGGTTGCTGATAGTCTTAATGGGAGCAGTATAGACAGCCCTGGTGCAATGCTGCACAATAACGTCTGTTATCATAGTGTCCACACTTACATTCCTTCTATCGAGACATGTCATAATATGTTTGGGAGGGCCTGAATAAACTGCTACAGTACATAGAGAAATAGTGTAACAAAGTATGCAATACTCTAGACATAAATCTACTAACAAAAGTAAAAGTGAGCGTGATTCAGGAATACTGTGTACTTCTCAAAGCAGCTATAGGTAATAAATAGTAAGCTAGAGATCTCCTAACTCAAGCACATTGCTGTCAAGCACATTGCTAACCGCAAATAACAGAGTAAATAAGAAGAATGAAAGGCCGCAGTTTCGAAAAAATATACAGAAAAGAATCAGTGAAGTCAGCCGTACTTTTGATGCTAAAGCAAAGGCATACTCTGCAACAACCGTCTTTCCTGCTGATGTATGGGCTGCCACAAAGACTGATTCCCCCTTCTCAAGATAATATATAGCCTATTTATGGTAAATACAAAGAATACAGGTTAGCAATTGTATCAAGCATTAAGTACCATACTATTCTAACCATAAGGTGATAGCAATTAGGGATTGCTCTTGCTTGTATGCATAACTTTGATAGGAAGTATATGAAGGGGACACCCCTTCTTGCTTCATGTTTCCTTTCGTTCGAAATTTATATGGCAGTCTTGTGTCCCAAAAGGGCCAAAGACAAGGAACAAATAGAAATGGAATGTACCATTTGCAGCTATCATAATACATAATTTGTTTCCATATGTAGTCAATGTGTGAGCCGTAAGTATGAACACAAGTGTCTGCATGAGTGCATGTGATGGATAGAGAATTTGGAAGGGATGCTGAATTCCTAGACTCCTAGTCTATCGACCTCTCAGTATTTCACAAGATGGTGGTAAAATCATATGAGTGCAAATTTATTAGTTCTTAGCACATAATTCTGTATCATGCATAAACCTGAAGCCCTTCAAAATGTGAATGAGCTTTGTCAGAACTATGGTTGAGACTTCAAAACACATAGTTATTCACAGTTTTCAGGGCATAAGGGGAAGGTTAAGACGACAGCTTCAAGTTTCTTAATGTTGATAGCTCGCATGCACAAAGAAAGTTTGTGCCATCCTAAGTAATACCAATACAAATTTAAAAATTCTTTCATATAGTTGCTAGGTAAATTGAAATTGGATGTTTTCTGTTCATGGTAATTGACAAGGCAAATGGTGTAGACGGTCAAAGCACAGAGATATGGTACCACACTATCACCGATTTACTGGTGCATGAACCACTACACAAGCATGTGGCATGGTTGTGCCTATTGAACATCATGTTAAAAGAAATGTGGTTCATGCTCTTAAACAGCATAACACACTAGATGCTCATCAGCATAGGAAACTTCAAATATTCAGATAAAGGTACAGATGCTAATGAGAATTTTACCTCCTTCTGGAACTTATCCAATTCAAAGGGATATTCAATTGCCATATCTGGAACAAGTTTGTGGAAGTTTGTCACAATAGAATTATCCCCAACAACGAGTGCCCAATCCTGTTGAGTGAAATGGAAACAAATAACAATCAGTGGTTCGGTTTTCTTCAGAAATGTTGCTGCTTCTGCAACACCAAGCACCAATGAAGATAATGGAATAAGAAACACAACAGATGCAAAGAGTCGCATTTTTTTTATTAATGTGCGCCTACCGTGCCCTCCTGTGCTGGCTTATCATCAACTAATCCACTTGTTTCTCTGCGGGTATCTTTCACTTCAGATGATAACATTTTATCCAAGTCCGTTTGAGCTTCAGAAATATCTCCTCTGACATTAGCTTCCTGTTTGTCAGTGTCTGCCATTGTAAGAGTTTCAGAAGCATCTTGCAACTTATCAACCTTTCGTTCATTGACATCTACAAATGGGAAATGGGAGGATTAACACGGAACCGGATAAGACTTAATAGCATTGAGAAACACATGTAGCCTATATACAGTTTTTTCTTTAAGTAACCGTAATTTATATATGTTTTTTTTCACAAGAAACCATACTCTATACATAGTAGTAACGGGCATTTTATCAATTACTTCATATTCCATCTCTAAGTGTAGGTTTTTGTGTGATCCTTGCGGACTGCATTTTCAAACTTTGGTCTATCTTAGAAATGCTTTCATAATACATTTCTTTTGTCTTTTGCTAGTATTAAAAAACATATTCAAATTATTGCATTGATACTGTGAAAAGTCAAAATGGCATATCTGTAGGTATAGAAAGTAACTGCTGCGATTCAAAAAAAGAGAATATACTCATGTGACTTGAACATATGAAGTACATCACGTTGGTTCCCTCATCTCCAGCCAATTGCTCACCATCATCTTCATGTGGCACAATGTTGACATCATCTTCCTCCCAAGCCATCTTGAACAAATCATCAAACTGCACCGAGTACTTATCCTGCAGAACCATGGGGCAATCAGAATATAATGCCAAAACTGCAGGGATGTGGATGTTGAACCGTAAGCATTTAAGCTGGTTACCGTTGTGTCATTTGATGAAGATGCACGTTCCTCGACATGCTCACCATCCCGGAAACACTTCCAGTGGCTGTTATACTCCTATAACATAAGACAGGAGTTCTTAGTTGTTACTGCCCCAGTTTAGAACACCCATATCATTCCTTAGTAAAATAAACACACACTTTGATATTTAACAAGGATCGCACCTTCAACTGGCCTAAGTCCAATCCCTTGGGGAACCCTGGCGGAGCATTTAGAGCAGGGCCACTACTCATAAGCTCACGCACCCAATCACCATTCCGCGCACCCTCTGGAAATGCCTTCTCCAATGCTGCCGCCTCAGCTGCATCGTCCTGCAGGCCTCCCGGGCGGAATGGCCGGCTGTTGACTCTACCCCTCACAAAGTCCTTCGCCGGGCCTGGCATTCGTGGCACCATCCCCCCAGTCCCCGAGTCGAACACTTGGCTCATCTCCATCTGCACAGACTCAGGGTCCCAAACTTGCTGCTCAGACGACGACAACGATCGTCGACGAAAAGGTGGCTCCCAGGCGGGGACGAGCATGGTGCGCGGGGCAGAGGGCTCCAGAGGCGGCCTGGCGAGGTCGAACCAGTCCACATCCCACACCCTGCCGTCATTGGCCGCGGTAGGGACATAGAGCTCGGGGTTGAGGTAATTGGCCTCGAGGTACTCCTTCACGCTGCTGGGACTCTCGGGCGGGTAAGCCGGCGGCTGCGGTTGCCATTACAGCATCGGTGGGTTTAGGGTTCAGACTTCGCACTGAGTAAAAACGTGCAGTGCGGGACGGAGTTTGGGGGGTCGCGTACCAGGACGAAGTCGGGCACGGGGCTGGGCGGGTGGGGGGTAGGGTCGAGGCGGAGGTGGCCGCCGTGGCCGGAGAAGCTGATGCGGAACGGCACCTCGCTCGCCGGCGATGGGGTGAGGTCGTCCATCGAGACCCCCGCGACGAGGCGGTCCGTTAATCTCTCCACTGAACTCTGCTTCTTCACAAGCTTAATAGGGCGCGGGCGGAGCTAAGCGGCGGCCGGAGTTGGGGCCACGGGGCGGCGCCGGAGATGGGGGGTGGGGATGGCGTCGGCTCGGCTGCTCGCATACTCCGATGCGTCGGGTCACTCTGGCTAGTCGTCTCGCTTCGCCCGCTCGGCTACGCGGTGCGACTCGACCAGATTAGAGCATGTCCAACCGGCGCGATATGACTACGTTTTCCTTTTTTTTTCTTTTTTCTTTTTTGAGGGAAGACTGCGTTTTTCTTAGGGAAAACCACATGGCAATTTTATTTTTATTTTATTTTTTGAGTGTTAATATTGCCGCTTTATATTTAATCAACGAAGTTTGAAATCTCGTCCGAAATAACATCCAGAATGCAATCTGGAGGAACACCGAACCAGACCTTACGAAGTTCTTCCCCTAACCCTATCTTAGCTAGCTTATGCGCAACAACATTATTAATTATCATGTCAAAACAAACTTTATTGATCATTAAAAAAACCGTACATCATTTGCAAGGGAGATTACAAGATAATCAGGGGGCTACTCATGCCAAACAACAGAGTAAGCCATGGCATTGCTTTAATTTCAGCAAAGCCCTTAACTAAGGAGTATGGACGTCCTGAACGTCCTTAACTAAGGAATGCAGACGTCCTGGACGCAGCGGCTGAAGGAATTATGCCCTAAAGGCAATAATAAAGTTGTTATTTATATTTCCTTATATCATGATAAATGTTTATTATTCATGCTATAATTGTATTAACCGGAAACTTAGTACATGTGTGAATACATAGACAAACAGAGTGTCACTAGTTTGCCTCTACTTAACTAGCTCGTTGAATCAATGATGGTTATGTTTCTTAACCATAGACATGAGTTGTCATTTGATTAACGGGATCACATCATTAGAGAATGATGTGATTGACTTGACCCATCCGTTAGCTTAGCACGATGATCATTTAGTTTGTTGTTATTGCTTTCTCCATAATTATACATGTCCCTATGACTATGAGATCATGCAACTCCCGAATACTGGAGGAACACTTTGTGTACTACCAAACATCACAACGTAAATGGGTGATTATAAAGGTGCTCTACAGGTGTCTCCGATGGTGTTTGTTGAGTTGGCGTGAATCAAGATTATGATTTGTCACTCCGATTGTCGGAGAGGTATCTCTGTGCCCTCTCGGTAATGTACATCACTATAAAACTTGCAAGCAATAGAGCTAATGAGTTAGTTGCGGGGTGTAGCATTACGGAACGAGTAAAGAGACTTGCCGGTAACAAGATTGAACTAGGTATTGAGATACCGACAATCGAATCTCGGGCAAGTAACATACCGATGACAAAGGAAACAACGTATACCGTTATGCGATTTGACCGATAAAGATTTTCGCAGAATATGTAGGAGCCAATATGAGCATCCAGGTTCCTCTATTGGTTATTAACCGGAGACATGTCTCGGTCATGTCTACATAGTTCTCGAACCCGTAGCGTCCGCACGCTTAACGTTCGGTGATGATTGGTATTATGAGTTTATGTGATTTGATGTACCGAAGGTTGTTCGGAGTCCCGGATGAGATCACGGACATGACGAGGAGTCTCTAAATGATCGAGCCGTAAAGATTGATATATTGGAATGCTATATTCGGACATCGGGAAGGTTCCGAATGATTCGGGTATTTTTCGGAGTACCGGGGGAGTTACGGGAATGCGGGAGTACATATGGGCCTTAGTGGGCTTTAAGGGGAAAATAGGAGAAGCCACGAGGGCTGGCCGCGCGCCCCCATGGGCCTAGTCCGAATTGGACTAGGGGAGGGGCTGCGCCCCCTCTTTCCTTCTCCTCCCCTTCTCCTTCCTTCCCCCTCCTAGTAGGACTAGGAAAGGAGGAATCCTACTCCTACTAGGAGGAGGATTCCTCCCCCCTTTGGCGCGTTTAGAGAGGCCGGCCGGCCTCCCCTCCCTCCTTTATATACGTGGGGAGGGGGCACCCTAGGACACAAGTTGATCAGTTGATCTTTTAGCCGTGTGCGGTGCCCCCTCCACCATAATCCACCTCGGTCATATCGTAGTGGTGCTTAGGTGAAGCCCTGTGTCGGTAGTATCATCATCACCGTCATCACGCCGTCGTGCTGACGGAACTCTCCCGCGAAACTCTGCTGGATCGTGAGTTCGTGGGATGTCACCGAGCTAAACGTGAGCTGAACTCGGAGGTGACGTACGTTCGGTAATTGGATCGATCGGATCATGAAGACGTATGACTACATCAACCACGTTCTCATAACGCTTCCGCTTACGGTCTACGAGGGTACGTAGACAATACTTTCCCCTCTCGTTGCTATGCATCACCATGATCTTGCGTGTGCGTAGGAATTTTTTGAAATTACTGCATTCCCCAACAGTGGTATCCGAGCCAGGTTTATGCGTAGATGTTATATGCACAAGTAGAACACAAAAGAGTTGTGGGCGTGGGTATATACATATTGCTTGCCGTCACTAGTTGATTCTCGATTCAGCGGCATTATTGGATGAAGCGGCTCAGACCGACATTACGCGTACGCTTACGCGAGACTGGTTCTACCAACGTGCTTCGCACACAGGTGGCTAGTGGGTGTCTGTTTCTCCAACTTTAGTTGAATCGGATTCAATGAACAGGGTTCTTTCTGAAGATCAAAAAGCAATCACTATACCGCGTTGTGGTTTTTGATGCGTAGGTAAGAACGATTCTTGCTCAGCCCGTAGCAGCCACGTAAAACTTGCAACAACAAAGTAGAGGACGTCTAACTTGTTTTTGCAGGGCATGTTGTGATGTGATATGGTCAAGACATTATGAGATATAAATTGTTGTATGGGATGATCATGTTTTGTTGAAGTTATCGGCAACTGGCAGAAGCCTTATGGTTGTCTCTCTATTGCATAAGATGCAAGCGCCAAATAATTGCTTTACTTTATCGCTATGCGATGGCAATAGTTGCAAGAGCAATAGTTGGCGAGACGACCATGTGACGACACGTTGATAGAGATCAAGATGATGGAGATCATGGTGTCATGTCGGTGATGATAGAGATCATGACGGTACTTTGGAGATGGAGATCAAAGGCGCAAGATGATCATGGCCATATCATGTCACATATTTTGATTGCATGTGATGTTTATCCTTTATGCATCTTATTTTGCTTAGTTCGGCGGTAGCATTATAAGATGATCTCTCACTAAATTTCAAGGTACAAGTGTTCTTCCTGAGTATGCATCGTTGCCAAAGTTCGTCGTGCCGAGACACCACGTGATGATCGGGTGTGATAAGCTCTATGTTCATATACAACGGGTGCAAGCCAGTTTTGCACACGCAGAAATACTCGGGTTAAACTTGACGAGCCTAGCATATGCAGATATGGCCTCGGAACACTGAGACCGAAAGGTCGAGCGTGAATCATATAGTAGATATGATCAACATAGTGATGTTCACCATTGAAAACTACTCCATCTCACGTGATGATCGGGCATGGTTTAGTTGATATGGATCACGTGATCACTTAGATGAGTAGAGGGATGTCTATCTAAGTGGGAGTTCTTAAGTAATATGATTAATTAAACTTTAATTTATCATGAACTTAGTCTTGATAGTATTTGCATAACTATGTTGTAGATCAATAGCTCGCGATGTAGCTCCCCGTTTATTTTGATATGTTCCTAGAGAAAAACTAAGTTGAAAGATGTTAGTAGCAATGATGCGGATTGGATCCGTGATGTGAGGATTATCCTCATTGCTGCACAGAAGAATTATGTTCTTGATGCACCGCTAGGTGACAGACCGATTGTAGGAGCAGATGCAGATGTTATAAACGTTTGGCAAGCTCGATATGATGACTATGTGATAGTTTAGTGCACCATGATTTACGGTTTGGAATCGGGGCTTCAAAGATGTTTTGAACACCACAGAGCATATGAGCTGTTCCAAGAGTTGAAATTAGTATTTCAAACTCATGCCAATTTCGAAAGGTATGAAACCTTTGACAAGCACTTTGCCTACAAGATGGAGGAGAATAGCTCAGCTAGTGAGCATGTGCTCAGAATGTCTGAGTACTACAATCACTTAAATCAAGTGGGAGTTAATCTTCCAGATAAGATAGTGATTGACAGAGTTCTCTAGTCACTATTGAAGGAAATATGCCCTAGAGGCAATAATAAAGTTATTATTTATTTCCTTATATCATGATAAATGTTTATTATTCATGCTAGAATTGTATTAACCGGAAACATAATACATGTGTGAATACATAGACAAACAGAGTGTCACTAGTATGCCTCTACTTGACTAGCTCGTTAATCAAAGATGGTTATGTTTCCTAACCATGAACAAAGAGTTGTTATTTGATTAACGGGATCACATCATTAGGTGAATGATCTGATTGACATGACCCATTCCATTAGCTTAGCACCCGATCGTTTAGTATGTTGCTATTGCTTTCTTCATGACTTATACATGTTCCTATGACTATGAGATTATGCAACTCCCGTTTGCCAGAGGAACACTTTGTGTGCTACCAAACGTCACAACGTAAATGGGTGATTATAAAGGTACTCTACAGGTGTCTCCAAAGGTACATGTTGGGTTGGCGTATTTCGAGATTATGATTTGTCACTCCGATTGTCGGAGAGGTATCTCTGGGCCCTCTCGGTAATACACATCACATAAGCCTTGCAAGCATTGCAACTAATGAGTTAGTTGCGAGATGATGTATTAAGGAACGAGTAAAGAGACTTACCGGTAACGAGATTGAACTAGGTATTGAGGTACCGACGATCGAATCTCGGGCAAGTAACATACCGATGACAAAGGGAACAACGTATGTTGTTATGCGGTCTGACCGATAAAGATCTTCGTAGAATATGTAGGAGCCAATATGAGCATCTAGGTTCCGCTATTGGTTATTGACCGGAGACGTGTCTCGGTCATGTCTACATTGTTCTCGAACCCGTAGGGTCCGCACGCTTAAGGTTTCGATGACAGTTATATTATGAGTTTATGAGTTTTGATGTACCGAAGTTAGTTCGGAGTCCCGGATGTGATCACGGACATGACGAGGAGTCTCGAAATGGTCAAGGCATAAATATTGATATATTGAACGACTATATTCGGACACCAAAAGTGTTCTGGGAAAGTTTCGGATAAAACTGGAGTACCGGGGGGTTACCGGAACCCCCCGGGGGGTTAATGGGCCTCATGGGCCTAAAGTGGAGAAGAGGAGGGGCGGCCAGGGCAGGCCGCGCGCCCCCTCTCCCCCTAGTCCGAATTGGACAAGGAGGGAGGGGCGGCGCCCCCCTCTCCTCTCTCCCTTCCTTCCCCCTCTCCTACTTGGACAAGGAAAGGGAGGGGAGTCCTACTCCCGATAGGAGTAGGACTCCTCCTGCGCGCCTACTACTAGGGCCGGCCGCACCCCCCCTTGGATCCTTTATATACGGAGGCAAGAGGCACCCCATAGACACAAGTTGATCCACGTGATCATATTCTTAGCCGTGTGCGGTGCCCCCTTCCATCATAGTCCTCGATAATATTGTAGCGGTGCTTAGGCGAAGCCCTGTGATGGTAGTGCATCAAGATCGTCACCACGCCGTCATGCTAACGGAACTCTTCCCCGACACTTTGCTGGATCGGAGTCCGGGGATCGTCATCGAGCTGAACGTGTGCTAGAACTCGGAGGTGCCGTAGTTTCGGCGCTTGATCGGTCGGGCCGTGGAGACGTACGACTACATCAACCAAACGCTTCCGTTGTCGATCTACAAGGGTATGTAGATCACACTCTCCCCTCTCGTTGCTATGCATCACCATGATCTTGCGTGTGCGTAGGAAATTTTTTAAAATTACTACGAAACCCAACAACTATCACCAACTTACTGGAACTTCGTGATGAACTATAATATGCAAGGGATAACGGAAACGATTCCCAAGCTCTTCGTGATGCTTAAATCGACGAAGGTAGAAATCAAGAAAAGCATCAAGTGTTGATGGTTGACAAGACCACTAGTTTCAAGAAAAGGGCAAAGGGAAGAAGGGGAACTTCAAAAAGAACGGTAAGCAATTTGCTGCTCAAGTGGAGAAGCCTAAGTTTAGACCTAAGCCTGAAACTAAGTGCTTCTACTGCAAAGAGACTGGTCACTGGAAGCAAAACTGCCCCAAGTATTTGGCGGATAAGAAGGATGGCAAAGTGAACAAAGGTATATTTGATATACATGTTATTGATGTGTACTTAGTAGTTTTTATAGCAACCCCTCGGTATTTGATACTAGTTTAGTTGCTGAGATTAGTAACTCGAAACGGGAGTTGGAGAATGAACATAGACTAGTTAAGGGTGAAGTGACGATATGTGTTGGAAGTGGTTCCAAGATTGATATGATCATCATCGTACACTCCCTACACCTTCGGGATTGGTGTTGAACCTAAATAAATGTTATTTGGTGTTTGCGTTAAGCATGAATATGATTTGATCATGTTTATTGCAATACAATTATTCATTTAAAGTTAGAGAATAATTGTTGTTCTGTTTACATGAATAAAACCTTCAATGGTCATACACCCAAGGTGAATGGTTTATTGAATCTCGATCATAGTGATAAACATATTCATAATATTGAAGCCAAAAGATGCAAAGTTAATAATGATAGTGCAACTTATTTGTGGCACTGCCGTTTAGGTCATATTGGTGTAAAGCGCATGAAGAAAATCCATGCTGACGGGTTTTTGGAATCACTTGATTATGAATCAATTGATGCTTGCGAACCATGCCTCATGGGCAAGATGACTAAGACTCCGTTCTCCGAAACAATGGAGCGAGCAACAGACTTGTTGGAAATAATACATACTGATGTATGCAGTCTGATAAGTGTTGAGGCTCGCGGCGGGTATGTTATTTTCTGACCTTCAGAGATGATTTGAGTAAGATATGGGTATATCTTCTTGATAAAATATAAATCAGAAATATTTGAAAAGTTCAAATAATTTCAGAGTGAAGTGGAAAATCATCGTAATAAGAAAATAAAATTTCTACGATCTGATCATGGAGGAAAATATTTGAGTTACGAGTTTGGTCTTCATTTGAAATAATGCGGAATAGTTTCGCAACTCACGCCACGTGGAACACCACAACGTAATGGTGTGTCCGAACATCGTAACCGTACTTTATTAGATATGGTGCAATCTATATGATGTCTCTTACCGATTACCACTATCGTTTTGGATTATGCATTAGAGACAGCTGCATTCACGTTAAATAGGGCACCATCTAAATCCGTTGAGACGACGCCATATGAAGTGTGGTTTGGCAAGAAACCAAAGTTGTTGTCTCTTAAAGTTTGGGGTTGCGATGTTTATGTGAAAAAGTTTCATCTTGATAAGCTCAAACCCAAATCGGAGAAATGTGTCTTCATAGGATACCCAAAGGAAACGGTTGGGTACACTTTCTATCACAGATCCGAAGGCAAGACATTCGTTGCTAAAAATGGATCCTTTCTAGAGAAGGAGTTTATCTTGAAAGAAGTGAGTGGGAGGAAAGTAGAACTTGATGAGATAACTGTACCTGCTCCCTTATTGGAAAGTAGTTCATCGCAGAAATCTGTTTCTGTGACTCCTACACCAATTAGTGAGGAAGCTAATGATGATGATCATGTAACTTCAGATCAAGTTACTACCGAACCTCATAGGTCAACCAGAGTGAGATCCGCACCAGAGTGGTACGGTAATCCTGTTCTGGATGTCATGTTACTTGACCATGACGAATCTACGAACTATGAGGAAGCGATGATGAGCCCAGATTCCGCGAAATGGCTTGAGGCCATGAAATCTGAGATGAGATCCATGTATGAGAACAAAGTATGGACTTTGATTGTCTTGCCCGATGATCGGTGAGTCATTAAGAATAAATGGATCTTTGAGAGGAAGACAGACGCTGATAGTAGTGTTACTATCTACAAAGCTCGAATTGTCACAAAATGTTTTCGACAAGTTCAAGGTGTTGACTACGATGAGATTTTCTCACTCGTATCGATGCTTAAAAGTCTGTCCGAATCATGTTAGCAATTGCCGCATTTTATGAAATCTAGCAAATGGATGTCAAAATTGCATTTCTTAATGGATTTGTATATGATGCAACCATAAGGTTTTGTCAATCCTAAAGGTACTAACAAAGTGAGCAAGCTCCAGCGATTCATCTATGGACTGGTGCAAGCATCTCAGAGTTGGAATATATGCTTTGATAAAGTGATCAAAGCATATGGTTTTATACAGACTTGCGGTGAAGTCTGTATTTACAAGAAAGTGAGTGGGAGCACTACATCATTTCTGATAAGTATATGTGAATGACATATTGTTGATCGAAAATAATATAAAATTTTCTGGAAAGCATAAAGGAGTGTTTGAAAGGAGTTTTTCAAAGAAAGACCTCGGTGAAGCTACTTACATATTGAGCATCAAGATCTATAGAGATAGATCAAGACGCTTGATATATTTTCAATGAGTACGTACCTTGACAAGATTTTGAAGTAGTTCAAAATGGAACAGTCAAAGAAGGAGTTCTTACCTGTGTTGCAAGGTGTGAAGTTGAGTAAAGACTCAAAACCCGACCAAAGCAGAAAGTATAAAAAGAATGAAAAGTCATTCCCTATACCTCAGTCATAGGTTCTATAAAGTATGCTATGCTGTGTACCAGACCTATTGTGTACCTCACCATAAGTTTGACAAGGGGATACAATAGCGATCCAGGAGTGGATCACTGGACAGCGGTCAAAAATATCCCCAGTGGAATAAGGAAATGTTTCTCGGTTATGGAGGTGACAAAGAGTTCGTCGTAAAGAGTTATGTCGATGCAAGCTTTGACACGGATCTGGATGATTCTAAGTCTCGATCTAGATACATATTAAAAGTGGGAGCAATTAGCTAGAGTAGCTCCGTGCAAAGCATTGTAGACATAGAAAATTTGCAAAATACATATGGCTCGGAATGTGGCAGACCCATTGACTAAATTTCTCTCACAAGCAAAACATGATCTCTCTTTGGGTGTTAATCACATAGCGATGTGAACTAGATTATTGACTTTAGTGCAAGTGGGAGACTGGAGGAAATATGCCCTAGAGGCAATAATAAAGTTGTTATTTATATTTCCTTGTATCATGATAAATGTTTATTATTCATGCTAGAATTGTATTAACCGGAAACTTAGTACATGTGTGAATACATAGAGAAACAGAGTGTCACTAGTTTGCCTCTACTTGACTAGCTCGTTGAATCAATGATGGTTATGTTTTCTAACCATAGACATGAGTTATCATTTGATTAACGAGATCACATCATTAGAGAATGATGTGATTGACTTGACCCATCCGTTAGCTTAGCACGATGATCGTTTAGTTTGTTGCTATTGCTTCCTCCATAACTATACATGTTCCTATGACTATGAGATCATGCAACTCTCGAATACCGGAGGAACACTTTGTGTGCTACCAAACATCACAACGTAACTGGGTGATTATAAAGGTGCTCTACAGGTGTCTCCGATGGTACTTGTTGAGTTGGCATAGATCAAGATTAGGATTTGTCACTCCGATTGTCGGAGAGGTATCTCTGGGCCCTTTCGGTAATGTACATCACTATAAGCCTTGCAAGCAATAGAGCTAATGAGTTAGTTACGGGATGTAGCATTACAGAACGAGTAAAGATACTTGTCGGTAACGAGATTGAACTAGGTATTGAGATACCGACGATCAAATCTCGGGTAAGTAACATACCGATGACAAAGGAAATAACGTATACCGTTATGCGGTTTGACCGATAAATATCTTCATAGAATATGTAGGAGCCAATATGAGCATCCAGGTTCCTCTATTGGTTATTGACAGGAGACATGTCTTGGTCATGTCTACATAGTTCTCGAACTCGTAGGGTCCGCACGCTTAACATTCGGTGATGATTGATATTATGAGTTTATGTGATTTGATGTACCGAAGGTTGTTCGGAGTCCCGGATGAGATCACAGACATGACGAGGAGTCTCGAAATGATCGAGCTGTAAAGATCGATATATTGGAATGCTATATTCGGACATCGGAAAGGTTCCGAGCGATCAGGGTATTTTTCGGAGTACCAGGGGAGTTACGGGAATACAGGAGTACATATGGGCCTTAGTGGGTTTTAAGGGAAAAAGAGGAGAAGCCACGAGGGCTGGTCGCGCGTCCCCCATGGGCCTAGTCCGAATTAGACTAGGGGAGGGGCTGCGCCCCCTCTTTCCTTCTCCTCCCCTTCTACTTCCTTCTCCCTCCTAGTAGGATTAGGAAAGGAGTACTAGGAGTAGGATTCCCCCCCGTTTGGCGTGCTTAGAGAGGCCGGCCGACCTCTCCTCCCTCTTTTATATACGTGGAGAGGGGGCCCCTAGGACACAAGTTGATTAGTTGATCTTTCAGCCGTGTGCGGTGCCCCCCTCCACCATAATCCATCTCGGTCATATCGTAGCGGTGCTTAGGCGAAGCCCTGCGTCGGTAGCATCATCATCACCGTCATCACGCCGTTGTGCTGACGGAACTCTCCCGCGAAGCTCTGCTGGATCGTGAGTTCGTGGGACATCACCGAGCTGAACGTGTGCTGAACTCGGAGGTGTCGTACGTTCGGTATTTGGATCTGTCGGATCGTGAAGACGTATGACTACATCAACCGCGTTCTCATAACGCTTCCGCTTACGATCTACGAGGGTACGTAGACGATACTCTCCCCTCTCGTTGCTATGCATCACCATGATCTTGCGTGTGCGTAGGAAATTTTTGAAATTACTGCGTTCCCCAACAGCGGCATCTAGACGTTGCAATTTGACCACCCATTTTTTCACGGTGATATGCGAGTTATGCATTGTTGGTCTAGTATTTATTCAAGATACAAGCGATAATACAGGTCCAGGGCATACAAGGTGACTGTCTTGGTAGAGAAGAATGGTTCACAAACTATGTAAAGTGTAATATGGTATTCATTACTCATAGTAATCTCTCTCTGCTACATGAGGGGGTGGCGTGTACCTTATGTGTGGGTCTACACGTCCGCCCCCACGGGTCATAGAGCGATTCAGAGTCAAAGACTGACTTGCAGGAGAGTTTTTATGGTACCCTGATACTCCATAGAGCAAGCTCGGAGTACCTAGAAAATCTGGCCGCTCATCTATAGGGTTACTGTAGTCTTTTCACCGTGCTAATTAATTGGTGTTTGATCGTAATATAATTTCTCAGATTAGATCGACCCCGTTGACGCGCACGCCGCCGTCCGCCATCGTCTTCTTCCTACCAAACAAGGATACATGTTTTACTCCGCGAATCTCACCCAAGTTCAGCCATGGTCTACATCGCTGGAGGCATTAGCAGCGCATGTGCAAGGGAATATGTGAATTACGGGTTGGTCTGTTCTAGAAATCTACGGCGACACGATCTATCAAATTGACCTTAGGGATAGTCGACTCCTATCCCGTTTATTCATACGTCCATTAATTCTTTCGACCTTTGATACTTGCTACCTTTGCATTCAGATCTTGCGGGAGGAGATTTTGTTCGGTACGATACTACCTTGCATCCAAATCCAGGTCAAAAAGTATTCTGCATCTCCACATGTTCTTGCTTCATGGCCTCTCGCCTCAGGCTACAGTTCTCCACCCAAGTTGGCCCTTTCCAACGTCGCACTGGCGCATCGCAGCTATGGCCGGTCCGGCGAGCAGCGGGCGATTCATCCGAGCCGAAATACACGACGCGATATATTGTTCTTTCAGAAAGTTATTCTGTGACACTTTTGCCCCTCAACTTATGGTACTCCCGGGTAATTAGTGATGGTACTCCTGGGTACATGCATTGGAGTACCATCCAATCTTAACCACTGGATTAGGACAAATGAAGGGTCCATGTTAATTTCAGGGTACCGTAGAAGAGCTCGACTTGCAGACACGCAATACCAAGTCCCAAACGGAGCTTGTTCCGGTGATTGGAGAGGGGGCGACAACCACCATGGCTGACGGGGGAGTGAATCCCTCCCTCGTCTCCTCCTCTCGGTTTGGTACTGTTCTTTTTCCATGGTGTTGTCAGATTCGTCCGCCATCGTTCGCTGTTCGGGAGCTGGATTGCATGCCGGCACATCTGAGAATTTGCCCCTTGTCCCCGAGCATGAAGTGATTCAGGTTGTTTGAGCAATGATGTCGGTTGTTGTTTGAGTGGCAGTGGTCCTTCTCCAAGCGACGCCGTGTTTAGGGGCATCTTGAACACAGGACGAGCAGCAAATGGTAAAGATGTGACTGAACACGGTGAGAAGAGGACAAACTCCAAGACATCTCGGCACGCTGCTTTTTGGGATGAGAAAGACAAACGACCGCGAGCAAACTCAAACATGGCGCCTGGTGTGATGGTGTCGAGCGCTGTATTGTTACGCGATCCTAATTAGACATGGTAAAAAAGACTAGAATGCCCAGTGACAAATGGTCGGCTTGGTACTGAGAAATGAAGTGTGTTCTTGCATTTGTGTCAGGGTCTCATGTAAGTGTGTGTGCTTCGTATACCTATATACGCTACTAAAACGGTACCCCCACTCACTCCCCCGGCATATACTCTAACTAGCCAACTATCATGTCCCGAATCGTGAAGACACGCGCGCCATCGATGGGGTGGGTTCAGATGCCGCTGCAGCCATCGATGCACTTCTCCTTAACTTTTTTTTTCCAGAAAAGAAGGATGACCTCCGGCCTCTGCATCTGGGAGATGCATACGGTCACTTTATTAATTATTCTCGAGGACCTTACAAAGTATTACAAACAATATACCTGAATCCACCATCCTGGCAACATATGCCGCTACTCTTATCCATATAATGAAGGGATGCTATCTGGGCCACTACCCAAACCACTCATCTAAACCTAACATCAAAAGCCGGAAGCCCCAGCCGAGCCACATACCGGGTCTAGGGCACAATCCGGTCAGACACACTCTTGTGTCGTCGCCGCCATCTTCCACAAGCCCGTCTTCAGATTATATTGAGTCTTCTACTTTGTGAAGGCCACTTCTGTCATCAACGTCACCATGACGCCAGACAGCTACCTCCTCCTGCGCGAGTCCATCTCCGCGCATCGGACGCCGAGCCTCGACAGCGCCATGCCGCCGATCTCCGCCGCCATCAATGAGTGAGATGAAGAATCGCTCCACCACGGCAAGTACAAGGTGAGGAAGGGCGAGGTCGCCATCGAAAACACGGCTGGAAGATAAGCATCGCAGTCACGAGACATGCCGGAGCAGCGACGCGGTAGATCAGACAAGCCGCCACCAGGAACCAGATAAAGCTCGTCATGCACACCCAGCATCCCCATACCCAAGTCGGCGCCGCCGCCGCTTAGCCACCGGGGCTAGGGTTTTCACCCGGGCGCAGGGGAAGGGGAGAGGCAAGGGAGGTTTAGCCTCGGCGCCGCCACCAAGGAGGGAATGGCGTCCGGGACGCCATCGACGCCGTGACCGCCACCGGCGGCCAAGGGTTTCCCCCGGCCAAGCACCCTGCCGCCACCTCCGAACCAGACACAACATCAACAGGCGCGTGCACGCCGGAGATCCAGGCTGGCCGGAGGTCATGCAACACGAGCGGACCAGATCGCCTCCGATCTGACGAGGGGAGCCCGGGGCCTCCCCGCGCCATGACCAGCGCCCACCGGGACCTCGCTGCCCGCACAGCCGAGGAGATCAGGTCTACCTCACCGACAAGCATCCCCGCCGCCGGAGGAGCGCCGTCCGCCCCAGCGAGGCCGCCGCCTCAGATCAGCCGGCGCGGATCTGACCAGAACAAGCACCGCCGCGAAGAACACTGCGCCGCCACCGGCCCGCGCGCTCCACCGTGACGTGCCGCCACCGGACAGCAGGCCGCGCCGCCTCACCGACCACCAGCGCGCGCCACCCGACGCGCCGGCCGCCGAGCTCCGCCTCCGCGCCCGAAGAAGCAGCCCCCCGCGGCCCCTGTTCCAGGCGAGGTCAAACGAGATCCCGCCGCCGCCGGCACCGCGCGGGCTTTGCCCGGCGGCGCCGCGCGGCGGCGGGAGGAGAGGAAGGAGGTGGGGGTTGGGTTCGGCGGCGGCTAGGGTTGGGCGCCCGAGTCGCCCGCAGGGGGGGGGGGGAGGCGACACGGGGTGGAGTGCTGTCCTCACTTCTCCTTAACTAAGCTACTACAATGTTCATATGTAGTCGCGGTAGCTTCAATAGAGTTTCCTCCATCTTGCACTACATTGATAAGGTCAAGGCAATCATTGTTAACAACTATACGGTTGTAGTTTATCTGTCCGACCAGGATGCAATCATCATGAAGAGTTGTATCTTCTGTCGAGAGCACGTCACATCATGGTTGGGTGAAAACTCGCCGCAGGAAATGAACCATGCTCATCTCGAACTACTGGTTATTTGGATTTCGTACCTACATCAATAGAGAACGCAAAAATCAACATTTAATTTGGTCAATCCCGTCATTGGCTTCATCCAGCCAACCGTCCTAGGTATAGACAATTTTTTGCAACTTTTCAATAATTTAGAGCTAATGCAGGAATGGATCGGCCCAAGCGCACTGGCTTCTTGATATTTTTGCCATGGACTGCATGACGTCTCTCCCACCACAAGTACCATGGGGTGTTGGCAACTAATTCACGTCGCCAAAAAGGTGCGATTTCGATTTTTCTTAATCCAAAAGTGACTCAAAAAAATAAATTAACCCGTGTCATTGGGTCCAACGGCTCGGCAGACAGCTCCAGAAAGACCAGAAATAGTGGCAGATTTCTACCACTTTAGGATATTAAAAGAAGGCATGCTGTGTATCTTCACAATGGATTTTACAAAACAGACATCAGCTAGTGCTCTAGATATGTCAATTGGCAAGAACGATACAACAATGTTGTTTTCCATAAGTCTCCAAGAAAAGTTTTTTTACTTTGGGGCCTACTCTCGACGACCGAACTTTGCTCCACGCAGGTCTTATTTTGGAGGTTGATTAACCATTGTTGGTCCAAGCTTATGACAATGTTGAAACTATCATTCCGTGGTATAAGCTGAACGAACTAAAAAGACCTAGTTTCTGTGTTGTTCCGGGCAACAAAGTCTTCCATCGATTCAACAACTAAGGGAATGTTCAGAATTCTATTTCACATCTATTGTTAGAAAAGTATCTCTTACTAGCTCTTCGCCCCATTACTAGTTGTTCACATGTGCAATACTTGGATGTGAAATAGGTTATAAATGCAATTTTCAGAAAATGACATGTTCGTGTGTAAAAATGCCTCCGCCCACGCTCCCGCGACGCGCTGCTCCGGCGCCCGCTTCTCCACCCCGTGGGTCGCGCGTCGGAGTCTGGTTCCGGCTCTGTTCCCGCAGCTGGCCGAGACCGATCTAGATCTCGAATCCCCGGTGCGGCTGGCTGTCTCCTCTGGCTCCTCCTGTGTTCCGGATTCGCAGCCGGAGGATCCTCCAGCTATTATTGCTCCGGCCTTGACAGGTCCCATCCGCAAGGTTTGCTTTGTTGCTACGGAAGATTTGCAGCGCCCAAGGCCTCTGCCCCTCATTCATGGCGTTCCAAGGCCATGCATCAAGACGGCGCCCAACTCGGTCTTCATTGCTGCACAGCAGGAGGCGCGGCTCTCCGCTCCCTCGAGCCCTGCGCTGCTGCGGGCGCCTTCAAGGGTACCGGTGGAGATGGAGTCCAGCTCGGAGGAGGAGTGGCATGTGGTTAAGGCTCCGGTACTGGTGGAGAGTTGCGTCGCCCAACCACCGGCATTTAAGACGCCGGGCCGCGCCTTTATTTTCCCCTCCAACGGGCAGAGCTTTTGTAAAGCGTCGCCGAAGAATCTGCCATAAGTGCCTGGAGAAGGGGCATTGCAAGATCGACTGTAGAGATCCTTACAAGTGCCTGATTTGCAGACAAAGTGGTCGCTGTGCGCGCCAGTGCTCCAACTCGCCCCCTCCTCCACCGCAAGACCGTCCTCAGCCTCCACCACCGCTCCAGACTACCCCGCCTGCTCCTCCAAACCCCCGCGGTGTTGCTCCTCTGCAGCCCGGATTGGGCATGCCTCGCGTTGGTGATCCGTCGCTGCGGCCGGCGGAGGGCCATGTGGTGGTGGTCTCCATGCCGGAGATGGATGCTCAGGCTGCCAGCCTCGCCAACCTAGCGGCGGTGGCCTGGCTTGGAGGCAACCGCCCGGCTGTCAGTGCCTCTGTTATCAGAGAGGCTGTCGCTGCGACCGCCGGTGTTGACCGCAAGCACATCAGAGTGGTGCCCTTCTACCCAGAAGACTTTCTTGTCAGGTTCGACTACCAACACCACTGAGACATGGCGACGGCTGCCCCAGGCAGGTTCTCCTACTACAGCCCAGACTACGGCAACCTGGACATCCACATTGCCAAGTGGCGCCTCAACGCTCACGCCGACGCGGTGCAGGCCGACTATCATGTCCACCTATGCCTGGAGAACGTGCCGCTCAACGCCTGGAATGACGCCGTCGCAGCTCAGGTGCTGGGGCCCGACACCTTCCTCCACTACTTCGACATTGCCTCTGTCCAGTGTGAAGACGCCGCAACCCTCAACATGTGGGTGTGGTCAGCAGACACAAGCAAGATTCCAAAGGTGCAGCAGGTTACCTTCACCTGCAACCAGCCGCCGACGGGCAACGCCCCTAATCCGGTGGTGGGACGGCAGGGACTCAAGCGCCGGGTGCTGGTCCATCTGGACCTGATAGAAGACTTCGCTCCGGATGCTGAAGGCAGGATCCCTCGGCGCCCGCGCACGCATCCTCCCTTCCACTGGCGCCTGGGGGTGGTGGATGGCGAGGCCCGCTCACGTGCTCGCCAAGACGTGGATGATCATCGCAGTGACCGAGATGACCACAGAAGGCGTGATGATGACCGAGACAGAGATGATGACCAAGATGGACAAGGTAGGCGGGGCGACCGCCGATCAGCTTCTTGGCGTGACCGGCTATTTAGAAGCCGCTCACGGGTGCCCCATCGAGATGAGGAACGCGGCAGCAACTCACGTGATGATCGGAGGCATGATGATCAAGACTCTCGTGGCCGCCGCGATGACGGCAGGCGCCGCCGTTCGGCTTCCATGGCTCCTGATGCTAGGAAGATTGATGACTCAAAGGTGCAATGCCTCCCTGGTGGTGCGGTGATCCCTGCATCTGGCAGAAGGGCTCGACATCGTGAGGCCGCTCCAGAGCGGCGCTCACGCTCATGTGAGGCGGTCATCATCCCGAGGACAGAAGACAACCGCGGAAGATCCCCACCACCCTCTCCCCTCACCACTTCTCGCGATGTCATTGAGCTGCAACCAACATCGGCGGTCCCAGAATGGCTGCGTCGCTTCGCCCCATGCCTGGGCTCACAGGTGTCCCCTGATGCACCTCCAGGTTGGATTGAGGGCTCCCGGGCTGCCTTGCTGATAGGTGCAAGCCCCCAACCGCCAAGCCCCCGCACACCTCTCCATCAGCCTGCTCCTGTGATGGCTGAAGACTTGCTTGTGAGGAGTGATGCAACTGCTGCTGTGTCTGACACTCCTCTCTTTGTGCCTCGACCTTGCGCGATCCTGCCAACGCCCAACTCCACACCGCCAAGGCCACCCGCTGCTAGGAGGAAGACACTTGCGGGAGCTATAGGACTGAACTTGATCCGCAACAGTCCTAGACTTCAAGCTAAAAACAGGGACATGCCCATTGCGCTCCTAGCTGAAAGGTTACTTTGCCAGCGCATGGGCGTCATTGAAGAAGGAGAGAAGGTCACTGAAGCGGCCATCTCCAAGTTTGTGGCCCTCTTCAATGGCCAACTGCCTGACATTGCTGTTGCTGCTCTTCGCGCTTTGTTCAGGCTCGACTGCGACCTTGCCTCTGCTGTTGAGGACGCACTGCTGGACCACGGGGGTGATGCTGGCCCGGAGCTTCAAAGCCAAGACGGTGTGGATGCCACTGCATCTGTTTGAAGATACAACCTCTGCTATTGATGTAGCCTTGTTGCCCATGTCTAGCTGCCTCTTTCATGATGTATTGTCCTCTGCTTTACCTATGCTTGTTTTTAGCTTAGCTCTACGGCTAACTGAAGTTGTTGCCTTGGCAAGGCTCCTATTTGTGCTTCGTGATAGCACTGATGTAGCAACTTTTTGCAATGAATGAAAATTCTCTTACCATCCTAAATTGGAATGTCCAAGGTCTAAATTGTCCAAACCGTCGAGCCGCCGTTCATGAGACAATCGCTGCGACCCCGTGCAACCTTGTTTGTCTTCAGGAAACAAAGCTAGCTGCAATTGACCCTTTCCTGGCTGCCTTCCTTGGAGGCCAGAGGTTGAAAAGCTTTGCAGAGAAGCCGACTGATGGTACAAAGGGAGGAATCCTTCTCCTATGGAATGAAAATTCGATCAAGGTGGACAATATTGTCGTTGGAACTTTCAGTCTCTCTGTCAGCATCACCCTGATCAATACCACCACCTCCTTCCAGCTGACAACTGTGTATGGACCGACTCGAAGCAACCTGAAAGAAGCCTTTTTCCAAGAACTTGTAAACCTGAAACCACAGCAGGGTACAAGATGGCTGGTCACTGGGGACTTCAACCAAGTATTCCGCGCTAGGGACAAGAACCGCACAAATGTTGACCGTAGCCGCCTCGTGCACTTCCGAAACACTCTAAACACATGTGAGCTAAAAGAGATCCATCTTCAGAATAGGAAATTTACTTGGAGCAATGAGCAGGTCAACCCAACCTTGAGCAAGCTAGATAATTTTTTTCTGCAATGAGGATTGGGATGTTGACTTTGGTTCACACATTCTACATGCTCTTTCGTCCTCGCTCTCAGATCATTGCCCACTTCTCCTGACATGTGATAAGGGACCCAAACGGCCAAAAACTTTCCATTTTGAAAACTTTTGGATCAAGATGCCTAATTTTAAGAAGACTGTCCAAGATGCCTGGGGTGAAGAAATGACGCACACTAAGCCTACCAAGTGCTTTTCCACAAGCTAAAAAGAACGAGCCAACGCCTACGGACCTGGAGCAAGGCTATCTTCTCTAACCATAAAGTCCAGCTACACATGGCCCTCGAAATCATCCTCCGGCTTGATGTGTCGCAAGAGCAAAGACAGCTCAGCCCGGGTGAATGGAACCTCAGAAAGGAGCTTAAAAGAAAAGTGGTGGCCTTGGCAATCCTCGAGCGGGCGAGAAAGAGGCAAAGTTCGCGAATTACCGTCCTCAAAGAGGGGGATGCAAATACTCGCTTCTTCCACCTCGGAATAAACCATCGCCGCAGGAAGAATTTCATTCACCGCCTTAAACATAACAATGGGTGGGTCACCAATCATGATCACAAGGAAGAGATCATCAAGAGTCACTTCTCGAGGGCCATTGGAAAGGCCCCTCCGTGTTCCAAGGACTTCAACTGGGATTGCATACCGCCGTCGACTAGAGATCTATCAGACTTAGGAACCTTGTTCACTGAGGAGGAAGTCCGGGCTGCCATCCATGATCTTCCTGGCGATAAAGCTCCGAGACCCGATGGTTTCACTGGCGTTTTTTTCAAGGAATGTTGGGACATCATCAAGCCAGAGATGATGAATGCGATCAACCGTTTTTCAACTCTGCATGTTTCCAACCTTCACTGGCTAAAGTCGGCCAACATTGCGCTCATCCCAAAAAAAGATGGGGCGGAGGACATATCGGACTTTCGCCCCATTAGTCTCATCCATGCGGTTGCAAATATCATCGCGAAGATGATGGCGGCTCGCCTTGCCCCCCACATGTCAGCGCTCGTCTCCAACACGCAAAGTGCTTTTATCAAGAAGAGGACCATCCATGATAACTTTATGTACATTCGCAACTTGGCACGCTGTCTCCATCGAAACAAAACTCCAACCTTGCTCTTCAAGTTAGATATCAAAAAAGTGTTTGACTCGGTCAGATGAGACTACTTGATGGACCTACTGAGACACCATCACTTTCCAAGCCGATTCAGAGATTGGATTTCCGCTCTCCTCTCCACGGCCTCATCCAGAGTTCTCCTCAACGGTGTTGCGGGTGACCCAATCAAGCATGGTTGTGGGCTTCGATAAGGGGATCCGCTATCCCCCCTGCTCTTTGTGCTTGCCATTGACCCACTGCACCACATTCTTGCAAAGGCTACAGATTAGGGCAAGCTTCATCATCTCCGAGGCCGCCCCATTAGGGCATCGCTGTATGCGGATGATGCAGCCATCTTTGTTGCACCAATCAAGGAGGACATCCAATTCCTGGCATCCACTCTCAACTCCTTTGGTGATGTTACTGGCTTAGTCACCAACTGCAACAAAAGCCAGGTGGTGCCCATTAGATGTGCCAACATCGATCTTGATGATATCCTCCAGGCCTTCCCTGCAGTCCGGACCTCCTTTCCAATGCGATATCTTGGTCTACCATTGTCAATTAAGAGACTCAAGCGAATTCATTTTCAGTTCTTGGAGGATAAGGTGGCTGCCAAACTACCCCCCTGGTCGGCCATGCACGTGGCAACAGCAGGGCGCATTGTTTTGGTCAAAGCAGTCCTCACGGCCATTGCTATATACCACCTCACACCTCTTGACCTCCCGGTTGAAGTTAGGAAAAAGATTGATAGTCTGAGGCACGCCTATCTATGGGCGGGTTGCGATACGGTGACGGGAGGCAAATGTAAAGTTAACTAGAACCTTGTGTGCAAGCCCAAGATCTATGGGGGGCTGGGTGTGTTAGACCTGGAAAAGTTTGCTTCTGCTCTGCGTCTTCGTTGGCTTTGGTTCGAATGGGCTGACCCGCCAAAAACTTGGACTGGGATGGGTACGCCATGTACTGAAAGTGATAAAGATATTTTCGCGGCGGCCACAAGGGTGTGCATTGGTGATGGCAAGACAGCAAAATTTTGGGAATCCTCTTGGCTAGATGGTCTTAGGCCCAGAGACATAGCACCTAAGATTTTTGAGATATCAAAAAGGAAGGCATGTGTGGTTAGTAAGGCGCTGGACAATCACTCTTGGATTCACCAGATTAACACCCAGCAAGGGCTCACCTTGACACATATCCAGCAGTTTGCTAAACTTTGGGAGATGATCGCTGGTATTACTCTCAGAAATGATAGGCGGGACACTATATCATGGAAATTCACTACAAATGGGGAGTACTCGGCGTCAACGGCATACTTGGCGCAATTTGCAGGCCTAACATACAGCACCAACAATGCCACGATTTGGAAGATGTGGGCCCCTCCGAAGTGCAAATTCTTTGCCTGGTTAGTCCTACAAAACTGTGTTTGGACAGCAGATCGACTGAAGCGAAGGGGATGGCCTAACTGTGGCCTTTGCCCCCTCTGCAAACAAGTGCAAGAGTCTGCAGCCCACCTGTTTTTTCAGTGTTGATTCTCAGGTAGAGTCTGGAATGAGATTACCGTCTGGCTTGGCATTCACCACTACACACCACTGACTTGGCGGAACGAGGATTCGGTTAGAGCTTGCTGGATCAAGGCCGTGGGCATGGGAGACCAACACAGGAAGGCCCTTGCTTCGGTTATGATGTTGGTTTCATGGGAAATTTGGAAGGAACGAAATGCAAGAATTTTTCGCAACATGGCCGCTCCAACAACGATCGTCGTCAGCAGAATCAAGGAGGAAGCCCGCCTCTGGGCGCTTGCTGGAGCCAAGCATTTGAGCATACTTATGTCGTGAGAGTAGACCTTTTCTTTTTTCCGCTTTGCGGCTTATGTCTAAACCTTCTTCTTAATTATTGAAAATGGCAAATCTTTTGCCTTGTTTCAATTTTTTTTTCAGAAAATTGAAATGCATGTACATGGTTGTGTGATGAAGGATTATGGTCAACGATGATATGATGCAACTGTAATGGTTGTGAAACTGCACATAAATGATTGAAAAGGTGTATCAATATGCATGTGGATTTATGCTTTTTGTCCTTTTCTGGGAAGGAGGTTGAAACCCTCGGCCTCTTCATACAAGGATGCACACAGCCATTTTTCTTATATTATTCAACAAAACCTGACAAAACAAATACATAGATTGACCCAAATCCCCTTCCTGGTGACCTTTGTCGTAATACCTACAAGCTTGATGATGTGTGATGGAGTCGAATCCGGTAGATCTCAGGTAGGGTCCCGAGCTTTTAGTCTTGGCACGATGATAACATGACACAAGGGAACACGATGTTTACCCAGGTTCCCACCCTCTCGAAGAGGCAAAACCCAACGTCATGCTTTATTTTTATTGATTGTGGGTGAGGTACAAGGTATAGGTTGATCTACCTCAAGATCGTGTATGGATGAGTTGACCTCTATGGTCCAAAACCTTTGGTATATATAGACACCAAAGGTGTACCTAGGGTTACACATAGATCGGCTACATTTGAAGATAAGCATGCTAAAGATTCCATTTGTGCCTTGAAGTATGCACCAAATCTTTAGAAGATTCCATCTCGATACTTTCATGGGGCCTGGCAAATGCGGCCCATTGGTTAGATATCTGGGGGTCCTTGGCCCAGCCCACACCATAGGAGTTTGGCATGGTTAACACCTCCTTATCCAGGACAACATCAATGTGCACTGGCCTCGCACTAACACACAACAACTGATCCGATGGCTTCACAAAACGGCCCAACGTTGAGCCGAGAGCACCAACCAGTCTAGCAGACGCTCAACGCGCACCATATGCGCACGGTCTAGAATTTGTTGCCGTCATCTTTGGTTGTCCCATCTTCAGGAGGGATCAACGCATTGACCTTGTTAGGCCTTTCTGTCGTCGATGCCACAACGCTGCCAGACAATGTCACCATCCTGCACGCGCCCATCAACATGCGTCCATGTCCAAGACCCCATTGCGCCACGCCGTCAAAATGCAACACCGTTCCGCCTTTTGCCCCCCTAGCCAACACCTGCTCCAAAACAAACCCACCCCCACGAGGGAGAACGGCAACAAAAGCGTCGTCATCGTCCTTTGGAACGACCCTTGCAAGGTGACGCCGACTGCAGCGACGATGCCTCGACAAGGAATCGACGACAAAGACACTGCCATCATCCGCCATGACCAAATTTCTGTATTTCCGAAACTGCATTGTAATGGTTGCGAAACTCCACACAAGTGGTAGTGAAACTGTACACAAAAATGGTCATGAGGAATTTTATTGAAATTGGTGGGTGAACATTCTAAATTGTGGCTCAAAAGTACACTAAAATGGCTTTGAAATAGAGTGTTGGAAATTTCACTAGAATGGCTCTGGATAATTCCAAAATGTAGTGTTTGAGATTGCAGTAAACTGGCTTTGAAATTTGATTTACAGGCTAATACTGCTCCTTGATACTTCTAGAGTGCAGGCTATGAAATTGGACTTAAATGGCTTAAAAAATGATCTGTGGTGTTCGAAATTGTATCGAATTTTTTTTGGATTGGACCAAAACCGCACTGAAATAAACTAAAATTCTCGCAGAATTTAAGTTGAAGTTGTTATGAAATTACGCTGAAATTTTGACTAAAATTCACCCAAAATTAAAATTTGAGACTGATTATGTTGTGAAATTTGAGTTTTGGGAGATTTTAAATTGCACTGAAACTTGAAAAACAACAACAAAAATTATCTAACCATTTTCTACATTTTGAGACTTTATTGTTCTATTAATTCTTGGACCCACCAAAAAATAATTACGATGGGAGTAGAAATGCATTTCACAGAAGTGGGCGAGGGCGGAGGCGAAATCCGAAGATCCTCGCAGAGCGCTGAGATGGGAGAGCATGCTTGGAGTGATTCCTTCCGGAATGCCGCTGCAAGGCACCTCGTCCTGGCCGTCGCCGTCGATTCGGGACTGAGCCCAGATGGAGCTCGTGTTGCAATGCCCCCAGACTCTCCCCTGGCGTGCAGAAGCAGCAATGGCAGCCGTGCTTCGCCGCCACCGATGCCATTCAGTTCGCCGAAGAGGCGGGGCGTGGGCCGAAGAGCCACCGCCAGGAGGGCCCTGTAGGTCAGTGAGCAACTCACGGCGGACCCCGCCTGCCCCGACCCCATTACTTTTGCGGGAGGAGTGGTTGCGCCTCCTCAAAAGGCGTCTCCCCCCTAGATCCGCATCAGGGTCCGGAGAGGGGGCACACTAGGGTTCGTCCGTTTCAGAGTAGACTCAGTAATTCCAATTTGGTTTGGGTTCGGAGAGACAAATTCATCTCTGGAGATTTCTTTGCAGCTGATTGCCACCCGATTGGTTATTCGGATAGTTTGACTGCCCCAAAAAACTTCTCCTTCTCCAGAGATTACTGGGCAAAGAAATCAGGCAAGATCCCTTTCGCCTCAATTGTCAAGATGGCTGGGGGCGGTCGCGATGGCAACAATCATGGAGGGAGATATGGCTCGGGGAGGGGCCGGAATGGACGCCCTCCTACTCCCACGCCGTCAGGATAGGAGGGGGCCGCTCCACCGCCGCTGGTGCCGCCGGCGCCTCAAGCTGCTCCGCCGCAGATGTCGATCTATGCCAAGCCCCCCTTGTTTCCAGTAGACTCAGCCCAAGCTATGATGCCGGGAGGTCAGATGTATGGATATCAGGGGGGTTGGAATCCTCAAGTACAATAGATGCAGCAGATGCCGCAGTGGACAAATCAGCAGCAGTTCCCCTTCCAGTATCTGCCTCCTCCGCAGGTTTTCCCCAACAATTCGGCCCTCAGATGCAACACGTTCAGTTTGGGGGGAGTGGTTCATCTGCTGGAGGAAGTGTGCAGAACAGTCAGTCGGATTCTAGCAAAAGTAAGAAGAAGAAGAGCCAGAAGAGTAAGCAGACAATTGCTACTACCAATAGCGACGATTCCTCCTTCAATGTGGACCCTAAGTTCATCGGGGCGATCTGTTACAACTGCGGGCTCCCAAGACACTTTGTGGGTATGTGTCCAATCCCCAAAGTTTGCTTTATTTGCAAGACTCCTGGCCATCACATGGACACTTGCCCTACATGGTACAAGCCATACCCTGCTGCCATGTATTGGGGGAGTGCTAACAATGGTTTATGTTTTTTCCATATTGAAACTGGTGGCAAGGGAGATTGTGAGTGGCTCAACTTTGGAAATGTTGGTCTAGTGTTAATAGAAAAAGGGGAGATCTCTGAGAAGGAGCTGGGGCTGTGTTTCTCAGATATGTGGAAAACCAACTGGCCCTGGCAGATTAGAAGATATGATGAGAAAAAAATTCATTGTCAGGTTTCCTCCAAACAAGAAGATCAAAGATCTGGTGGAGTACCCTTCCATCAACTTGAAAAAAGAAGGAGTAACTATCTCTTTCAGTGACTGGAATGGAGAAATGCCAGCTTATGACATTTTAAAGGAAACTTGGATTGTGATAGAAGGCCTACCTCCAAAATGGATCTCTTGGCACATCATATCTCAGATATCTACTATACTGGGAGTGCTTGTTAATGTTGATTGGCACACTATCTTCAGGAGCTTCTATGAGAAGGTAAGGATTCAGGTAGCTGTCAGAGACCCTGCTAAGATTCCCAGAGACAGGATGGTGGAAATACATCATGAGCTTTATCTGCTGCAATTTTCTGTGGAGTCTGAGGCTGATAGTGGTCAGGGGTCAGATATTCCTCCAGGACCTGATGATAACAATCCCTCTCAAAACAAGCACACTGAAGAGGAGTTTGATTCCAGTGGTGATGATTTTCTTGGAGAAGATATGGATACTGGAAACAACAATAACAACAATAACAATGGCAAAAGTAAGCAACAGAACACTGGGCCTGGTGGTTCCAAGACTATGCAGAAGTGCTCTACCCCTGCTCCTGGAACTAATGAAGAAAATGCAGGCCCTTCCATTTTTCTAGGTGCTCCTATGACCAAAAGCTATCTTGAGGCAGTGAAGAAAAGACACAATGACAGCATAGGGTCCCCCTCCTTGGCAAATTTGAAGATGCTGCTGCTAAGTCTGTTTCTCAGAAGCACACTAATGCTCAGCAAAAGTGGGGGCCTGTGGTGGCATCCAGAATTAGCACCAGAAACAAGAAGGATGATAGGCCAGCCCTCCAAAAAGCTCAGGAATTAAAACAAATCAAAAATCTGGAAAAACCTAATGTGAAAAAAGGTACTCACAACTCTTTTGCTTGATTAGATGATTCTTTCCTTATTAAAACTGCAGAGTGCTCATGTATTAACTTGGGCGATAACAGAGATAATATCAAAGAGAACATCTACATTATTAAGCAGATTGAGTTGGATAGACTTGCTAAATTTAACTCTGAAAATCCTGAAGTTTTTCTCCCTACTAGTATAGATATTACTGGAGAGGAGTTTGGTTTTTCTGATGACAATCTAGGGAGTAATGCTGGGTCACAGGACGGGGCACATATGAATGTGACCTCTACTTCAGACTCCCCCTGGATAGAAGTCAAAAGAAAATCTGGATCCTGTAGGGGGAGAAGGAAAATTGATTTTATTGTTAAATGATAGGTTGTTTTTGGAACATCAGAGGTTTGAATGGCCCCATTAAAGTTGACAAACTTAAAGAGCTCATTAGAGCCAATAGCCCTGATTTTATTTGTATATCTGAGACCAAGAAAGAAGAGTTTACTCTTCTTCAGATTGAAGCCTTTGATACCAGATCTGCTTTCCAATGGAAATGGCTTCCTGCAACTAACACTGCGGGGGGATCTTGGTTGGGTGCAAGGTGGATATGTTTGAGTTAATTCAGTGTGACTTACTCAACTTCAACATCTCTTGTTTGATTAAAAACAAACAAGATCACTCCATTTGGAGACTTGTTGCAGTTTATGGCACTGCATATGATCAGTTTAAAATGAATTTCATTAATGAACTTCACTCTTTATTAACTAACTGGTCAGGGCCAACTCTAGTTGGAGGTGACTTCAATTTAATTAGAGAGGCTAGTGATAAAAATACTGGTGTTATTAATCAACACTGGGCTGACCTTTTTAATGACTGGATCAATAGTTTTGGCTTGATAGAGCTTAAGATCAATGGGAGGAAGTTCACTTGGGGTAATAACCAGGACAATTTAGTGTTGGCTACCTTAGATAGAGTTTTCATGACCACTGACTGGGCTTCTGCTTTCCCTAGTGTGAACCTCAAAGCACTGCCCAGACTAGGGAGTGATCATACTCCTCTGATTATTAATACCTGTGCTTTCCATATCCCCAGAGACAAACATTTCAGATTTGAGAAGTGGTGCCTGGAAGTAGATGGTTTTAGAGATATTGTGATCAAAGCTTGGACTGCCAAATGCCCTTATAAAAAGGCTATAGATGTCTGGCAGTTCAAGATTAGAAACTCCAGAAAAGCCATTAAAGGTTGGATGGCCAACTATGAGGCAGAGCAAAAAAGGAACAAATAAACCTTGCTGGCTGAGTATAATTGCCTAGATATTTTTTCTGAATCCAACCCTCCTCCCCCTAATACTAACAGGAGAATGAAAAAAATTGCAGGGGACCTTAGACAGAGATCCAGGGAGAGAGACATTCTGGAAGGGGACTTAAATGCTGGATACTTCAAAGCTATAGCTAATCAGAAAAGGAGAAAGAAGCAGATCATGGCGCTGGAAGGTAATGAAGGTATTGTAACTGATCCTGATGGTATTATGAATATTGCTGTGAATTTCTACAAAACTCTATTTGGTTTCCAAGATAAAATTAACATCAACCTGAAAAATGATTTTTGGGAAGATGGAGAGAAGGTGACTGATGCACATAATTGCATTTTGGATACTCCCTTCTCAGAAAAGGAGATAAAGGATGCTGTCTTTGGCTCATATGCTGAAGGAGCCCCTGGGCCAGATGGCTTTCCTTTTTTGTTTTATCAACAATTTTGGGACCTTATTAAAGGTGACTTATGCTTTATTTAATGATTGGGAGAAAGGTGAGCTAGACTTAGATAGACTCAATTTCTCCCTACTTACTTTAGTTCCTAAAGAGGCTGATGCCACTAAGATGGAGAAATTTAGGCCTCTTGCTATGATTAATTGTAGTTTTAAGATCTTTGCTAAGTGTGCCACCAATAAATTTGGCCCCATCTGCAAAGACTTAATTTCTATGAACCAGACAACCTTTATAAAAGGCAGGTATATAGTTGAGAGCATTATTGCAGCCCATGAAATTATTCATTCTGTTCACTCTAGCAAGCAGTCTGGTTTTATGTTTAAATTAGACTATGAGAAAGCATATGACATGATCAACAGAGAATTCCTGATAGACATGATGCATAAGAGGGGGTTTAGTACTAACTGGATGAGGAAAGTCAAATCCCTCATATATAAAGGTTCTGTTGGGGTTACTATTAATAATAAAAACAATGATTTCTTTATTGCTGGCAAAGGGGTGAGACAAGGGTACCCCTATTCCCCTCTGCTTTTCAACCTAGTAGCTGATGTTTTTACCAGAATACTTATAAAAGCCTCCAGAAATAATATCCTGAAAGGTCTTTTCCCTAGTTCCAATCTTGCTGGCATCATTAGTATGCAATATGCGGATGACACCTTACTTTTCCTCAGTAATAACAAATCCCATGCGAGAAACCTTAAGTGGTTACTTTCCTGTTTTGAACAACTATCTGGTATGCGGATTAATTTTCACAAATGTGACCTGGTACCCATTAATATAAATGAGGATGATGCCAATATATTTGCGCAAATACTTGGTTGCAAATTGAGTGAGTTCCCTATTAAATATTTAGGTGCCCCTCTCCATCACAGAAAGCTTAAGAAAAGTGAGCTTCAGCCTACTATTGATAAGATTATCAAGAGAGGAGCTGGATGGAGGGGGAGACTTCTGTCTTCTGGCAAGAGACTCACTTTAGTGAAGACTTGCCTATCCACTATCCCTAGCTACCTTATGGGAATTATCAAATTCCCAAAATGGGCCATAAAACTAATAAATTCTCAACTAGCTCACTGCTTTTGGGATGATTACGAGGGCCATTTTAAATACCATCTTGCTGTCTGGGGGAATGTAACTCTCCAAAAGCAGCATGGGGGTCTGGGCATCCCTAATATTGCTGATATGAATTTATGTCTTTTAGCTTCTTTGATCAGGAGATATTTCCTGGACGAGGGTAAGATTTGGAAACAAATTATTGATGCTAAGTATAGGACCCACAGGCCTAACATTTTTTCTTGTCCTGAAAATGGTGCTTCCCCATTTTGGAAAGGGATCCTGCGGGCTGCTAAAGCTGCCAATGTAGGTTATTCCTGGATAGTGGGGAATGGCAAGAGTGCTAGATTTTGGGAGGATCAGTGGATGGGGCATACTACCCTAGCTACCCAGTATTGGGATCTATACTCTATTGCCAATGACCATAATGTTTCTATTAGCGAGGTCTGGGATGGCACCAATCTAAAAATTACTTTTAGAAGGTGTTTCACCCATAAGCTTCTAGCAGATTGGGATGATTTGTTCAGCCGCGTAGCTAATATCAACTTAAATGACATAGAGGATACCGTTCGCCGGAATTTTGAAGCCAAAGGTGTCTACACTGTCAAAAATCTTTCTACAACTTTATTAATTTTAGGGGGATTGATCCGGGTAACCTTACAGTTATTTGGAAAATTAATATTCCCCTTAGGATCCAGATTTTTCTCTGGCTTGTGGCTAAAAACAAGCTTTTAACAAGAGACAACCTGCAAAAAAGACAGCATGTGGATGATGCTACCTGTCTTTTCTGTGGAGAATCTGAAACTATCGAACATTTATTCTTTGGCTGCGTTGTTGTGATAGAACTATGGAGAGGGATTTTTGATATATCTAATAAACAAGCCGGAATGTCCGTTGAGAACATGCTAGCTTGGTGGTTTAAACACAAAAATCACTCAGCGGACTGTTTGTTACATTCTGCTGCCCTTTGGGCTCTGTGGAAACATCGTAATGACATTTGTTTCAAACGTGTTCCCTGGCTTGGGATGCAGGTGTTGTGGAGGAAAACTGCTACTATACTAAGCAGTTGGACGGTCCGGTGCTCTGGCCCTGTAAAAGAAAGAGGGATGCACTTGGTGAGAAAGCTGGAGCAGGAAGCACGTGCACCCCCCCTCCTGATATGGCCAGACCCTGGTTAGGCCTCCTGAAGTGCTCGGAGTTGCTGTTTGATTGCGACACTGTCTGAGATCTGGAGCGCGTTCCCCCAGTTTCTCCCTCTCTCTTCGAGTTGTTAGTTTTTTATGTTTGCTGGAGCTTAGCTCTCTATTCTGGTAGTTGATTTCTGGCACTTATGCTGTAGAGGCTGGAACTTCTATCTTGCTGGGGCAGCGTGTGTGTTGATTATCCCCCCACGTGCTTGTAACAGAATGTCTGAATGCTGTGGTTTCATTTGGTAATACAAGTGGAGCCGGGGCCGAGAGCCCTTTTTCTCTAAAAAAATGCATTTCACAAGCTAGTGGAAGGGAAACCTCGAACAAACATATCAGGCGAGGCGCGTGGTATCCTCAAAAAAAAAAAAGGTGAGGCGCGTGGTGAGTTAATTCACAAACATCTGAGTGGGAAGATCATGCCACAGAAAAACCTCAGTACGTACGGAAGATCCTATATTCGCGGTGGGCTCCCTCCTCCCTCGCGCTCTCCATTCTGTTCCGTAGCTCGATCTTTTCCTTCCGCATTTCCGCAACAGTGCATGCATCTGCGCATGATCGATCGAGGCTTTCCGCTCCGATCGGCGCGTGCTACATCTCGTTGCGATCTAATCCGCATCGATCACGATCTTCGTTTTCCTTTTCTCTCACGTGCCCGCCATGCATGAATTCGTGATGCGAACATAAGGGCAGATCGATCGGCCATGTCGGTGGTGTCGACGTCGGATCTCAGCTCGCTGGAGGCGATGCTGAACTCGCTGATGGGAAGGTCCGGAGGAGGAGAGGTAACGCAAATGGACGACAACGACGAAGATGGTGATGAGGAGGAAGCCCTAGAGTCGCCACCGCCACCGCCGCCGCCGTTGCCCGTGCGGCCGACCCTGCGAGGCCGTCTCCCGTCGCTGCCGAGGGCCCCTGCGGCCGCCGCCGCGGGGCTGTGGACCCCTCCGTCGCCATCGCCACCTCACAAGGTACCTTCTGTCAATTCCATTCCAAGTTTCCAACCATGCCCATTATTGCCATCGGCATTGGCATCCATCCATTCGAGCTGATCTGATCATGAGGCGCGGGCTGCGACATGCAAATTTCTTGGCAGGGGGCCGAGGACGACGCGGCGGCGGAGGTTTCAGCCTCGGTGGCGGAGCTGGAGAGGAAGGCGGCTGAGGCGGAGGCGCGGCTGCGGCAGAAAGAGGAGGAGAACGCGGCGCTGAGGCGGCGGATTGAGAGCTACCACATCAGGTGGCTGGAGTTCGAGATCAGGATCAAGTCCCTCGAGGAGGATTTCCACGAGCAA